>NC_056522.1:141595642-141612708 GCF_019175285.1 Sceloporus undulatus | reverse complement strand
CTTGTACTGAATGGCAACACTATGCAGCTGAATGCACAACCAAAGGAGTCCTACCACCAATTTCATCAAGCACAACTCCACTTCCATAATCTTGAACTGTATGTCAATGTTCTGCATCCAACAAAAATGTACAACTGCTTCCATGGGAGAACACACACATGCATTAGGTACCAAGTTTGGGAATTTTAGGCCCAGGAGAAAGAAGCCTTTTACAAGAAGTAAACCAACCCTTCAATTTCGGGGGCAGGGGGTGGAGCGGGCAATATGACCCCAACATCTAAACTGCAAATTGTGGGGTGTTGCCATGACAGCTAAAAGTGGAATCATAGCACTATAGCTGTATGGTATGAAAAGGCCCTAGACATGGTTTTCCTTGCCTCTAACCCAGGCAGTGGGGAACCACTCTGAACTTTTTCAGTCACATTAATATAACTTCTCATCAGAATATCCAGTGTGTCAGTGGGGGTGTTCCCACTTGGCAGATAAAACGGATTATATTGACGCAATTCTGATTAGGATTGTTCCGGCAATAATTCAAATTTTTTCCATCGTTTCCATTACAAAAAGGGACAAATTACCTCAATTCATTTAGACCCTGTTTTCGTTCCCACTTATTTTAAATCGCTTTATTTTAAAGCGGATTAATTTGCTCCCTGTTCCCATTTGTGTCCGCAAGCTGTCGATCAAGCACCTAGGCTTCAGACATCAGAAGTCTTGGTTTTTTTTTGGGAAGGGCAGCCAATGAAAATCGGCTGCATCCGAGGCTCTTCTGTTGTGTCTCCCCAGACCAGGAGCCTCTATTCATCCTAAACCCCTTGTTCTTCTGTGTCTCCCCATATTAACTGCCATAACTCAGTGCTAGGGAATCCTGGGAATGGTAGTTTATTATGGCACCAGCACTCTCTGGCAGAGGAGGATAAATGTCTCACAAACACAACAGTTCCCATAATTCCTTAGTACTGAGCCAGGGCAGGTTAAGGGGTCTCAAACCGTATTTTTTCTACAGTGGGTTTGGAACTACAGATGAGGGTTTTTTTTTTGATAAATTAAAAAAGTTGTTATAATTTACTTCAGAAATACACACACACACACACACACACACACACACACTGTTTCAGTGGACAGAGACTCTGCATCCAAAGCCCAGGATTGGAATATATATACACACACACACAAATATAAAACCTACTGTTTCAGTGGAGACTCTGCATCCAAAGCCCAGGATTGGAACACACACACACACACACACACACACACACACACACAACCTACTGTTTCAGTGGAGAAAGACTCTGCATCCAAAGCCCAGCCTTGGCAAATCGGATCAAGGGGGAAAGGCAGCGGTCTTCAGTGGGGAGAGACTCTTTAGGGAAAAGAGAAGAGAAGGCTCAATCTCCCCCTTCACATAGTTCCTCTGGGAAAGAGAGAAGGAGCCTCCATTCCCCCAAATCCCTTTGCCTGCCCCATTGCTCCCTGGGCTGTCTGGGGGCGATCAAGCAGGCATGTCCTGCAAAGCCCATCTGCTGCTCAGGTGCTCAGGCAGAGGTGAAAAAAGAAAAAGAATAGTTTAAAATGGTGTTCAATGGGTCTCCTCACACATCAGTCTATGAATGAGGAGCAGAGGGGAGGTTGCAATCCACCGGGGGAAAGGCTATGCGAATGGAAGAAAATGGCACTGGCAATGCAGAAAGAGAACAAAGAGGGTGACACCCCCAGGCCAGCCCCTTGAGGGCTGCTCCTCCCATCTCCACGCTCCCGAATCAGACACCATTGTCATTCCCATTCGGATACCGCGAATCGGACCCCGGGAGCAAAAATAATCCATGTAAAACGTACTTTTTTAAAAACCGGTTTATAGGCATATAATCCGTATTATACAATAAAACCCGAATCAGATTCGAAACTGAATGGGAACTATTCCAGGGCAATGCAGATCGGATTCGGGGTTAAATGGGAATGATGCCCCCTTAATTTGCATCCTAATAGGCGTTTTAGGCCAGTGGGAATGCCAGCAGTGTGATTGTGGTGTATCATGTTACATACCAGACAAATAAATGCTCAACTAAAATACAAATGATGAAGAGTATTTTATTTCATGCTAGTCTAATGGTACTCATTATTGTTACAGTATTGTCAGTTTCTCTTCAGTCAGTCTTGACATTCTGTTATTAATTAAGCTTCATAATGCAGTTATGTGGATTTATTCAGGCCTTGTGCCCATATATGATTGTAGGTAGACCTTGGAATGATTAAAAATAACTGCCTAATCCCAATTTTTGCATTTTCCTTGTACAGTAGCTAAAATAATGAACGATCCACCATCTTCAGCAACAATTCAGTGGAAAACTTTCATTGCCTCTGCAACTGTTTTTTCATCAGGGGGTGGTTTTCTTGGACTACCAGGCTGCAGAAATTTCTTAATGGTAGGGATGTTGCTTATTCGCGTTTTATAAGCCTAAAAAAAAGGAGAAAAGAGGGAAAGGGTTCAGAACACAGCAATTTTATACCAAAGTAAGAGGCCATCCTTGAATACTCATCTGTCAATTGAACATTACAAGTTTATAATAAAAAATGAAATGAGCTACAATCCTTGACAAAAGTAGATGCATAAATAAAATGTATTTCAGATAATCTTTATTTGAATTTAAATAACCCCAATCTAATTTATTAGAGCAAGAAAGTTTCTCCTCTAAAATTCATGTTAAAATAATTATTATTTTAAAAAATATCAGAATTCTGACAGAGGCCAGAAACCGACTGGGTTGCTATATTCATGATCCCCATGTGTCCCCTTGTTTAGTCTCTGTATCCCAAATTAATGGTCTCCCAATCCCCACTTAATGGTCAGTAGCTACTGCAATCAATGAACATCTGTTCCCGTGTTCATTGGGAAGCCTCTCGCTGATAATCCCTGTTCCCATACAAGGAATCTCCACTGTGATGGGAAATAGTGAAAGTGACTCTGTTTCTGCCTGTTGCAACAGAAATCACTTGCATTTCCCAAATGACAGGGGAACAGACCCATATCAACTGCAGCGGCTGCTGATTGGTAAGTGAGGACTGGCATGAACGGAAGTCAGGCTGAGATTAATTATATTGCTATTTAACTTCCATGGTTATGTAACAACATTTATTCTTTGTTCCATTTGATTACAGTATTTTTATTTATTTATTTATTTAGTTAGTTAGTTATAGACTTCAGACCCCATAAGCCCTGCCCAACGCCGATAAAAGATTACAGGAACTCAAATCTGGAGGGCCATTTCCCCCACCCCTCCTCTAGAAAACATCAACCCTTCCAACTGCTTTGTGAATCCATCCCCACATGATCTGAAGTACGTGACTAGCATCTAAGAACCTGCAGGATCATCTCTGGGCTGCCTTATTACATTGCATGTCTTGACAAAACTATTTGCTTACCTTTAAAAGAGGGAATTTGGAGAGAACATCAGCCTTTAACTCTTCCGTTGCTAAAATGGCTTCAAGCACCTGGACATCTGCTTTGCTGAGCTGATTTCCAACCAGAAAATCTTGTCCGTGATCTTTATCTTTGAGGAACCTTACAGAGCAGGAAACATTTTAAGGACTTCTAGTGCTCCAGGGTCAGTAGTCCTTAAGCTTGCTCCCCTCCATGAGTCTTGGATTTCACCTCTCAGAATCCCTGACCACAGTTCATGCTGACAGGAGGACTTCTGGGAGTCAAAGTCCAAAGCATGTGGAGAATCAATGCAGACCAGCACCTGCTCTAGGCAAATATACAAAACTGAGAAGGTATAGCTGGACCATTTTGAAATCACCCAGCGGAACAGTCTTACATCATTACAGCAAAAGGTTTAGATTAGAGTTGATTATGTTTCGAAGAGCCACTGTCAATTTTGGGACACAATGAACATGCAATTTGGCTGACACATCATGCTTGACAGAGTTGCATAGCCTACATAGCATACAGCTTTGCACACCAGGCTTTGCTTGTTTGTTTCTTTTTTTATATCCCACCTTCATTCCAAAACAAGATACAAGGCAGTTATAATGAATTATTCATTGACTGAAAAGCTGGAAAATGTCCAGAGGAGGGCAACCAAGATGATAGAAAGTCTAGGAAACCAAGCCTTAGGGAATGATTTATGGCAGGGATTCCCAACCTTTTGACTACTGGAGCCTTTTCACCTGGCAAAATAAACTTGGTAAATTTCAGTTCAGAATGTTATTTCTTAATTTCTTTTTTGATCCTACTTTTTGTTTCTTATTGTTTAATGGTTCAATTTTTATTTCTTCATTTCCTAGAGCAGCTGCAGAGACACCTGGGAGTGCAGACTGAGCCCTAAGGGCTCCTTGGAACACAGGTTGGGAACAGCTGATTTAGGGAATGGATATGTACACCTTGGAGAAGACAGAGAAGTGACATGATAGCCATCTTAAATATCTGAAGGATGTCAGTAGAAGATGGAACGAGATTGTTTTCTCCTTCTTCAGCAGACTAGAACACAAACCAATGGATTCAACTTATATGAAAAGGTTTCCACTTAATACTTTTTTTTACTGTAAGAGCTGTTCAACAATGGAGTGGACTGCCTTGGACGATGGCCGACTCTAATCTCGGTCTTTAACACGAGTTTGGTCATCTTCAGAACTGCTTTACTTATATATTCCTGCATGGAAAGGGGCTGAAATAGAGGGCTCTTGTGGTCCTAATTCAGATTCTCGATTGTACTATGCACACTTGTACTGAATGGCAACACAGTGCAGCTGATATACAACCAAAGGAGTCCTACCACCAATTTCAGCAAGCACAGCTGCACTTCCATGATCTTGTCATTGTGCTGCATCCAACAAAAATGTACAACTGCTTCCATGGGAGAACAACCACACATGCATTAGGTGTCCAAGATGACTTCAGACATCGTAGAAGAGTAGGCCAGAAGCATCTAACATTTTAAAACATTATTTGTCTAAAACATTTTCATTGTTTCAAGTTTGCAAACTTTCCAAATGCCATCCTGTTATGCCATATATGTCCATGTAAACCGAGTTTTGATTCTGTAAGTTGAATTCATCATCACACTACATTGTACTTTCAGGAGAGAACCAGAGATGTAGCAATGTGGGACACTGTACAGTGGTACCCGGGATACGAAATACCCACGTTACGAATTTCCGGGATACGAAAAATCCCATAGGAAATAAACTGTTCCGGTTGTTACGAAGGTTATTCGGGTTACGAGAAAATTTTGGTGCTTTCGGCGCTATTTCACACGAAATCGCGGCTTTTCCCCCATTAGTGCCTATGGGTTTTTCGGCTTGCGATGCTTTTCGGGTTACGAAAGCGGCGGCGGAACGAATTAATTTCGTAACCCGAGGCACCACTGTACAAGCCACCATAGTGCCATGGTCCTATTAGCACTGCAGCGCAATGTGTTCCATTGCATAATGGGCCCCCACTGTGAATTGGGGCTCCTCACACAGTGCCCTGTGTGCAGGTTGCCCCCAATACATTAAATTCACTAGAGGGCTGTGTAGCTACGTCATGGTAAAGTTACAAACTGTAGCATATGCAGGCTGGATTTCAGTCCCCATTTATTCCTCACGTTGCTAACCGATTTTCTGATATACCAACAAATTCTCACTGACACCTAGCAATGACTAACAATTGTTGGCTCCCACAAACTATCTTGTCTATAATGTGGTAGCTGCCCACCTTTTCAAGACTGGGAATATCTGCCAGTGCTTCTCAAGGATGGCTGTCTTTTCCTTCTCTTTCTCCTTTGCATCACCTTGTTTGAAGGCGGATCATGATCATTTCATTCAGGTCCACAGCACTTCACTGTACATATCAATTCTGTAAAAAGGATGCGTTCATGATGCTGTAAGCTTAGGAGCTGTCAGAGAGCCCCTAAGGGGTGGCCTGCAGCCACCCCCTTTGGCAGCCAGATCAGGGCGTCGATAGAAAATGCATGTCGGCCAGCCCTGATCTGGCTTTCCAGGGTGGCAAAAATGGTGCAATAGATGTGGTGCCGTGGATTTACGGGCACTCCTTTGGCTTACGGGGACTCCTGTGACACCCATTATAAGATATAATGATAGATTAATACTATAATATTACTAAGTTTAATAGAATATCACATAATGGAAAAATTTCCAAGGTACAATTAACTTAATTAACACTGTATCCATATATAATCCTTTAAACAACCCTGCATTACATTAGTGGTATTGGCCCTCTTGAAGAAGGAAGAGAACTCATGTAAAGACAAGCATACTGCAGACTTCCAGATGTTGTTGACTGCAAACTCCAACATTCATTACCCCTGGCTAGGACTGATGGGAGGAGCTGCAGTCCACCAGTGCATTTGTAGATGGCCACAATTTGTCCCTTTAGAGAGAGGATGAAGCCAAGGCACACATTTTAATTTAAAAAAACAAAATATACGAAGCAACACAAGATCAAGCCAATCACTGGGGAAATCTTACAGCCAGTGTCAAGGCTACATCTAACAGATTTACATGAATATTTCCATCCCAAGGGAGTGAGGGATGTTCCAGTTGGCCCTTTTGTATCTATGGTTTTATCCACGAATCAAACTGGCTTGAATTTTTTTTAAAAAAAAAATCAGAAACCAAACCTTGCTGTTGCCATTTCTTATTAGGACACCATTTTGCCTACCCCATTGTTATATTGGAAATTGATGATCAATGATTTTGGTATCCATGGGGGGGTTTTGGTACCAAATCCCAAAGGATGATGAGGGCCCATGTACGATCCTGTCTCTTGCACATGATGAGAGAAAGAATGTGTTTTTCTTGGGGCCCTTCACAATACACAGTTAGTTATAGAACTGCAATTCCACTTTAACTGTCCCAGCCATCCTAAAGACTCCTGGGGTTTGTCATTTGATGAGCCACTAGAAGTACTCTGTGACAGCAAAATTGCAAACACTCCTCCCTAAACTCAAATCCCAGGACTGCATAGGATGGAACCATGGCAATTCAGATTAAATAATAGTGCTATAATTAGGTAGTGTGAAAGGCCTTCTTGAAAAATATCAATTTCTCTTGTAACAGAGTGGGCTTTCCCAAGTTAATTTAATTTCATTGATTCCCTGAAACAAACCTACTTGCCAGAAAATACTTATGGATGGATGAGAGGATGGATGGAGATATATATATTTATATATATGCATCATGTCTATCAAAGAAAGCCACAGTGAATTCAGTGCAGCTTACTCAATGTATGTTATAGGACTACAGCCTTTCATTGTTCACACTGCTTTCCTATAAATGAAGAGTACTTTGGGGGGGAAAATTATTTTTTAATGTAATTTATTTCATGTAATTCATACAAAACCTTGGGAAAGTGCATTAAATTTCCGTTTGTTGGGATTAAATGAAATGTAGCGTAATGGCGAGCAACATGACAGCCCTCCCGATATGTGGACTGCAACTCCCATCATCCATCATCATAATGCCGATGGCTAGTGCTGATGAGAGCTGTAATCTCAAACAACCTAGAAGACCACATGTTGCCCACCCCTAGATAGATTAGTGGATGAAAACTGGAGGAATGACATTGACTTCTAATGAAACAAGTCTATGTGAACTCCGTTCTGTTTGAAAGTCAACTGAATAAATAGTGCTCCACCCAGCACTTGTTGTTTGCAACTGGGAGGGGCAGAGAGCGGCAATATACTGGCTCATAACTTCAGCAGATCCTTTATGTAAGCCGAAGAGATTTTCATGCACAGTAAGAAATGTAGACATGCACGTAACCAAATTTCAAATCTTGCAGTACCGTGCTCTTTCCTGAGGTCCTTCCCATAGAGATTGTAGTTCCCAGCAATGTAGTTGAGAATGGCTCGGGTCCGCACCATCTCATCCCATCAATTTCCAACCATGGGCACTGCTGGAAAACAGGGTCCATCTTGTGGAAAGAGAGGAAAAATGTGAAGAATACATTTATTTTTCCTTGTTATCACATACACACATGCAGACATATGTCTTCGTGTACGTACAGTGCGCCTGTGCCATACGCAGGTGCATCATACGTGGCTTCAAGCTTACCAGAAGCTGCATGGCAATTAAGCACTGTGTGTGCACCGCAACATACACCTCACTGTTTGCAATGGGGCCACAAGCATACATTGAATTCCCCTTATGTGGAGATCAGAACGGATCACCCATTCCGAGGGAAGGGCCCACTGTACCAACTGAAAATCCTGGATCACATTACTGTGACTGTATGATGAATCACTTGCATCTAGCTGTATAAAGCTGAAGTATTTAAAGCAGAAAGACTGGTAAAATTATCACATTAACCAAAATATGACTTTAATTAACATGACCTACAGAGGTGGAAGAACATATTCATCCTCCTTTGGCTTTTCCACATGTTGTTTTATTACAGTCTGAATGAAAATGGATTTAATTGCACTGCTAGCACTTGATGTACAAGAATACTCATGCTTGTGAAGGTGGAAAATGGTTTCATTATGACCACAAAAGTTTAAGTAAAACAAAAGAACGACTGTTTTCAATCATTTTATCCAATCTATTCAATGGTAAGGTATCCTTCTGGGTTCAGGTCTACTGAAAACAGTGCTGCTCAGTGGTTTTATACAATTCATTCCAGTATATATTTACAGTTGTCCACTGGATTCCTTGTGGAATCCATTCGGACCCTGCCATAGATAACAAAAAATGGGACCTCAAGTCCCATTGTTTCCTATAGCGGTGCAACATGTGCAGCTGCATGTGCCTCCATTAAAAAAAAAAAGGGGGGGGGGTTGCTATCTGCAGAAATCACTTGCGGATAGTACGCTGAAGGATAACAAGAGCCCCACTGTAGACCACACACATTCTTTTTCCAGCCGCAGGTGACAGGGAAGCCATTTCTTCTCAGGCCAGCACTTACTAGACCAGCCCTCCAGGAATCAGTCTACACCTGGTCCAGAGGGCCTGGCTGTTATGCTGCAGGTTGCCCAGCACTCTCAGTACTGCCAACCCAAACTGAAGGACTGGCTAGACTGGCTGTGACCCTACCCCACCCATGCTGGGGGTGTGCTCTCACAAGGGAGCCATAGCCCGTTCTTCTGCCTCCCCCCCCCCCGCAAAAAAATAATCAAAGCCAGAAGGCATTTTTGCGGGGGGGGGAATTGAAAGTAAATAGTAGTAAATGAGTGATACACAGAGAAAAATGTTTCTTATGTTAGCTAAGCTAAATCTGATTTTCAGCTGGCAAAAAGTGCACTAAGATAGATTTGAGTGTCAAGTTATGATTCAATCTATATTTGGGGGAGCTGTCTTCCCTTTCAATTACAGTATGTAGTGTAACCACACAACCATGCAACTAGTCAAAGGATTGTGAATCCTATTTCATATTAAACAGTCAGCAGCATACTCCCCTTGCTTTAACTTTTCTAGCTCTCCTTTGACTGGATATATGTTCTTCAAACTATTTAACAAACAAACAAAAAAGCAATGATTTGAAGATCTCCTACACTAAAAGTGCACATTCCAAATGTCCGTATTTCTAGTTTTTGAAAAACCAATGAAGCTTGGGGCAACTATCTTGATTAGCTTATTCTTTCATGTTCATTTATGGCATTTTTGAGAAAGAATATCGCACTAGGGAAGGAGGAGGTGCTGGAGGACAGACAGCTAAAAGTGCTATGGACTTGAAAACCAATTTGAATGCTAGGCACAAAAACAAACTCCACTCATATTCTTCATAAATCATCATTATACGTACAAAAACAGTTTAGCAAAATAATTTTATGTCCTGATTCCCACAAAGAGTTCAAGTTGTTATTGTATATAAATTATTTGTTTCCTAGTTTTCTCTGGTTTTCCAGGCTATGTGGCATGTTCTTGAAGAATTTATTCCAAATTTCACCTGCATCTGTGGCTGCATCTTCAGGGGTGGTGGCATGTTGTGGTGTGTATATTACACCACACCACACAACACACACACAACACACACACACACACTTGTGTGACCCTTGGTTGGGAGGAAGTGATTTACATGTTAATCTCTGTCTTGGTCCTGTTGTTGAATGGCAAGGGTCTCGGGCGGGGAGGATATGCAAGGTGGACATGTGTCTATTTAATCCATGTGTCTGCAAAGAAAACCCATGACCCTGGGTGGGCTGTTCATTGTCATGTGACTTGCCCAAAGTCACAGTGGGTTTCATGGCTGAGTGGGGATCAAAAATCAGTCTCCAGAGTCCTAGCCCACTATTATTGTATATAATGGGACTCGGGATACATGATTTTGTGTGTTTGCAGGAGGTCCTGGATCCAAATCCCACGTGGATCCAAGGGCCCCACTATACAGAAAAAAAAACAGCCGAGTATGCTATCATTTCTAAATATGGCTATTTAGACCTTTAATTTAATTCTGTTTACTCTAGAGGGATGATTGCCCTTGGAGTGCCATGAGAAATGGAAAGGAGGACATGCAGGGAGGAGGGAACATTCCCTCTCCACCAATGCAACCATTAGCTAAATATAGCCGACAGAAACTCCCATACTACTGTCCTGCAAACTATCTTCTTTGCCAAATTAATTTTGAGTGAGAATGGAAATACACTTGGACACCACATTTAGATCATCAGAGTAAATTGCCCGTTGCCAAAAGAAACCGAGGGAAGCATAAGACGCCTCCTGAATTTCTATCAACTCTAACCATTGCACCACATTGTTTTCAATGAAATAACTACAGTTTCTTCCAATAGCCAGAATATCGTTGCCTGCATTGGTCTGTTCACTAGTGTATGGTAAACCCAGCTTCTGAAGCGATGAGTACTGGCATGAAATTAAAACTCCTCTTCCAAATCTGCAAACAAGGATTTGACCAACTTATCAATATAAGCCAGTAACTCAAATGATCCTTAAACAGTTGATCTATTTGAAAAGAAACTGAAAACAAACCTCAATCCAGCTGCAGCCAGCCAGCCATCTTATGGGTTCCCATTCGGCCTCTTGTATTGAAGTAGTGAAGCTTAGGTTTTCAGCCATGTTTCAAGTTGTTTTCTATCCCATTTTGACAAAAAGTGGTGTTTTAAATGAAATACACTATGGAAGTGGAAACTGAAGAAACAGCAGGACAGCTTTGCAAATCTTTATTTTGCTTTGTTGCTGCTTTTAGTAGGAAATGAACTGATATTTTAAAAAAAGAAAATACTTTTATTTCATATTGCATACAGTACACATAAACAACGTACTAAAAAAAGTTTCAATATTTAGTCTCATTTGAGTCATATCCGCTGCCCACAGAGCAAAAACTGTTCTTCATCTTAAAATCAGTTTTACACACACTATCTGCCTCTTCTCTCAACCATTTCTCCAAATCTCTGCCATCTGCCATATTCAATTTAATAAAAAGCAAAAGATATGTCCTCTTTCTGAAATGAAACCTTTAATTTCCTATCAAGGTTTTATCCTGTTCTAAGCTTTGTTAACACTTCTTCACTCCAATTTATGAAAATGGCTACTGTTTTAGAACAGTGAAAGTCTCACAGAACCTGTCTTACACACATCAATTCAAAAGTAAAGTCCAATGGGGGCTTAGCCTCCGCTACATGGGTAAAATCAATACAGCAGTTTCAAACGATGGAAAAAAAAACAACAAAAAAATTAAATGGAAAAAAGCTGATTGTTAAGCACCTCCTTTTTTGAAGGATGGGAGGTTATCCATTTTGGTGGTTCCTATTTAGTTCTTCATCTAAGAAAAACTGAATCACTAATGAATGTAAAAGCTGAGGAACAGCCTGAGTGGAGTTTTTCATCCAGTTTATTCATTACGTTTCTGAAAAAAAGATCCCATTTTGGTGGGATACAAATCCAAATAAATAATAGATTGACTCTACAGGACTTCCCATTCCCTGCTTTGGGTTCCTTCTCAGCAGAAAGCTAACCAATGTTTCTGCCAAAGGATTTAAGGACACTTCCAGAGAGTAGCTTCCTAGTCTTCCACTCTCACTGTGGAGAGGTCCCAGCTCATGCAGAATGCTGACAACTAGCCACACTGTCATCACCACTCCAGTGTGCACTTTGTCATTTCTATCTACACAGTTACCTGGGCAAGAGCCAGTGACATGAAGCAGACCCTGTTGTTGGGTTCAACTTTATGCCCATTTCCCCCATTCTCCTTACGATTACCTCCCTGAACATGCATGCATGCAGGTATATTTGTACACTAGAATGCAAGCATATGCACACAGCGCCTGCAGATGTATATACGGTTGTTGTTTAGCCTTCCAGTCATTTCCGAATTATGGTGACCCTAAGGTGAACTATCATGGGGTTTTTTGGCAAGATTTGTTCAGAGCATGTTTGCCATTGCCTTCCCAACCCAGGGGTTTTGTGGCCAAGGGGAATCGAACACTGGTGTCCAGAGCTGTAGTCCAGCACTCAACTATACCTCACTGGCTCCTCTATAGGTTTTTTTAAAGCACATCAGTTTCCTCCACTTCCTGCAGCTTTGTTCAAAGTGATCCCAAACCTTTGCCTTTACACTTCCATCCCTCTATACAAGTAGACAGTGGAGAGGACTAAACTGCATTGGACCGCCGGCATAAAGAAGGTTTATCCCTTTACTCCCCCACTCTATGTGATCTGTCGAATTTGTATCCATGATGACCTGCTGCTTTATTTGCATGAAAATGAAAACTTGAACCATTTCTGCAGTCAAACTCAAAACCAACCACCAGAGGACAATCCATACCAGACAACAGTGGAGACAAAAGCAATGTGTGTGTTGCCTTCCAGCTGCCTGTTGACTTTATGGCAACTGCATGATTTTATAGGGTTTGCTTAGGCAAGGAGTACTCAGAGGTTGTTTTTGGCAATTCCTCCTTGACAATACAATCTGCAAGAACCTGATGTTCATTGGTGGCCACCCACTAGTATTAACGCTTACGTAGCTTCTAAGATCAGATGAGATCTGGTTGTCTTTAGTCTTTTATTTAATTATTTAGCCCATTTATTTACTTGTTTAGTAAAATAATAATTATTATGTATTCCTTTATAGTGGAATTTTAGGGAGGCAGATAAAACAATAAACAATTTAAAACATTCCAGGTTGAACACAGAAGTGTCTTAAAACACCTGATGAAAAGTTAAAGCCAGCTTGAAAGGCTGCAATAATTTGAAACTACTGTAGGAGGTAAATAATACTTTAGTTAACATAAGCCTCAAGGCATTAATAAAAAGCCAGGTCTTGCCGGGTGCCAGAAATAAGCAAAGCTGGCACCAGTCAGGGGGGCATCCCACAATTGGGGTGCAATTTGGGTTTGTTTTGGTTTTGGTTGGTTTTGTTGTTTGTGGTTTGGCTTTGGGTGTGGGGTTTGGTTTTGGGGCTGTTTTTTGTGTTTTTGTGTTTTGTTTGTTTGGTGGTATTGTGGGGGGGGGTGGTGTGTTTTTTTTTTTTGGGTTTTTTTTTTGGGGTGCAGAAGGACCTCTCCCCTTTCCCCCACATATACTGGTCCCTGAAACAATACTGGGAAGATTATCAACATACACACTGTATATATATAGATAAGCACTTCACATATTCTAAATAACTAGATGCTAAGCTTTTTGTGGGGGATTTCGGGTCTGTGGCCATGTTCTCGGAAGAGTTTTTTCCTGACGTTTCGCAGCATCTGTGGCTGGCATCTTCCGAGAAAGCCAATTTGCACTTTGTCGTACTAGCCTCTTGAATTCCGGCCAATAGTAGCAAACTAGCAGCCAGGGGCAGCTCCTTTAAGATTTGGTGTTATTGTATTCCTGCCGGTGGTGGTGGTGGTGGTGTGAGGGTTCGCATTTGCTGCCGCTTCTGGCATTCAAGGGCAGCCCCATGAAAATACATTACAATCAAAGTCTAACAGTGCATGAAACACTGCAGATATTATCCTTGTCCAGGAAAAAGCAGTAGGCTGGCACACCAGTCAAAGTCTGCTGGTGCCAAGCCCTCCAAGCTACAAAGTACATTTGGGCTCCTATGGCAGGGATGGACTCTAGATACCATTCAAGCTGTGCTGCACTGTTCAGGAAGGACCAGTATGTCATAACCACAAAGGAGGACAGACCTGCAGAATGTAGGACCATTCAAGGACAATGTAGGACAGTACAAAATAAAGCTCCAAACACAAATATAAGTTATTTCATATGGTTTATTTACAGCTACTTATTGCCTATACTGTATTTTATTTAATATGACTATACTGAATTTTTATTATATACTCCGCCATTTTGGGTGATGACTTTTTCTCAATAAAATGCCTTGGTGGCTTGCAATACACTTATAAAATTCTGCAAAAGTCAAGGGGTTGCAATTGTGGGGGCTGACTGTACCTCCCTCTTACTGAGAGTCAGCTTCAGTTCCCTGGCCTGATCCAGCATCCAGGCAGTGATCCAGCATCTGCACAAATCCAACCCTGATTCCTATTTAGGTACGGCTGTGATTCTTCTGGAAGACAACCCTCCTTGCCCTCATGGACTCTTACAAAAACTAACCAAAGGAAATGTTTCCTTCCTTGGTTTATTTGCTCAGTTTTTCCCCCCTTTGGCAACCAGGAGGAATTAAATCTCTGCTTACATTCCCTTTCTTTGTGTTGTCTTCTGAATGTAAGGCTGAACGCCGAGAGTGTCAAATGGGTAAATCGCTCCAGAGAGCCAGTGTGGTGTAGAGGTTGAAGGTTTGCAAACCCTGGAGCCAGGTTTGATTCCCAGCTCAGCCATGAAGCCCACTGGGTGAACTTGGGAGGTAACACATCTCAGCCTCAGAGGGAGACCATGGCAAAGCTCTCTGAACAAATCGTGCTCAGAAAAACCCAGGATAGGTTCACTTAGGGTCATCATAATGACTTGAAGGCACCCGAAACACAAACAACAAAACCAATAACTGCTCTGAGAAGTTTGGGCTGAAGAGAGGAGTAAATACTTCAAATGAAAGTAATATAATCCATGGGAAGCTATCTAGATTAGTATGTAAGTTTATGACAGCAGAGCTCTGGTGTTTTAGGCCAGAGTCTTTCCAAGTATTTCCTCCTGAGATTCTTATTGTTTTTTATTCATTTACAGGTTGAGTCTCCCTCTTCGCAAATCCAAAATCCGAATATTCAAAACCAAAACTTTTTTCATGGCCGGTGAGATTGCAACACCCTTGCTTTTTTGACAATTCATAAGACACAAACTTTGTTCTCGCACAAAAATTGTATTAAACATGTATAAAATGAACTTTGGCTTTTGTATAAGTGTAATATGGAAATTAAATGATGTTTATGCTGAGACATGGGTCCCATCTCAAGATATCTCCTTATGTGATGTAAATTTCCCAAATGAAACAAATTCCAATTTCAAAAATACCTTGTGTCCCAAGCATTTTGGCTAAGGGAGACTTAGCCTGTATTGATCGGAAATTATTCTACAGTTAAAAAGTTTCTATGACTAAGGTTCAATCTGAGGAAAAACTGCAGTGTGGCAAGCCTTATAATGCATACTTTTCAGATTTTGGAAGACATTGTTGTTTCAATGGCAGGCTTCATGGAGGTGGTTAGCCCAAAAATGTGAGACAGGTATCCCATGCTGAGAGTGACAGATGTCATGAAGCCCAAGGAGGACAAGGACTGAAAATGGCCAAGAGAAATCGGAGGAGGACCAAATAAAAGTATAAAACATAACATAAATTCATGCTTCATAGGGTTTATCACACAAGGAGCTGGGAGTGATGCCCATGAATATCCTGGAAAAATCATGTATGTACACAAAAAAGAGATAGCACACAGAACAAAAAACCCAATATTAACGTGGTCACAAAGAAGCATTAATGCACATCTTTTTCTTTGGGGATTTAAGGACAATGCACTTGATATCACATAAAAAATAATAACATTCGCGCAAATGCTTGCCATTTTCACTTTATTTGCCGGGATGCTTTAAATGCGGCTTCTAATCTTAAGGTTAAATAAAATTAGTCCCAGTGTGATCAGTTCCTCAATCATGCTCAAAAGGAAGGACATTTTGGAATCCCTCCTGGAAAAGGAAGGACTGAATGGAGGACATGTTGAAAAAGGAGGACGCCTGGTTCACCCTGGCTTCGTGACCTCCCAAATATAAACATGCCTTGACCACTAAAATAGAAAAGATTTGGTGTATAGGGGTAGGCTAGGATGGGATGGAGCCAAGACTCTTCACACCCAGCAGTAAACTGCAGGAGGGGAAAGAAGACCTCAACTGGTGTCTTTCCTACCAGCAGTGTCACTTTTGTTACTGTTTGCTGTGTGCCTCAGGGGCACGCAATCCTTGCCAAGGCTTGCTCAGAGGTGTGCCAGTGCCTTCCCTTGGGCTGCGAGGTGTGGCTTGCCTAGGTCCCGCCATATAGTTGCCATTATCCTGGAGTTCAACCCTGCATCCAGACCCTCACACAATACAGAAACCAAGGGAAGGTGCCAAGGCCCTTGGCGAGTTGCCCAACCAGTCCTTATTAACTCTCTCTTTTTTCTTTCTGACCTTGCAGTTCTGCAAAAAACCGACACCCTCCCCTCTTTGCACCCAGGACTTTGGGAAGGAAAGGGTTTGAAAACTACATCTTTCTTCTTTTATTTTTTTTTGGCTTGGACATGTCCACCTCTCTCAGCCTCCGAGGTGGCGGCGTGACAAAACCCCCTCCGAAGAAAAACTGCCCAGAAAAACCCCACAGAAACCATACAAACTTGGAAGGCACACCCGCAAACAAACCCCAATTTGCCGGGGGGGGCAAGTCACACTCTCTCAGCCTCAAGGGAAGGCAATGGGCAAAACCCCACCACCCCATCACCTTGAAGCCACAAACTTTGCACCAAGGAATTGTTCTATACATGAAGTTGGGTAAGACGACTTGCCAAGGCACACAATAACAACATCACCACCAACCTGGCCAGCCCTTGTGTCAGCTTGCCAAGCCTGCCCCTCAATGCCCACTTCAAGTGGCCCGCACTTCAGCGCCAAGTTGTTTTTTTTAAACCACACACATCAACGTCCCCCGAACCTAAACTGCCTGTTTCTCACACACAAGTCAAGGGCAAGGGGTGGATTCTCTTGGTTTCCCCAGC
>NC_056522.1:141589696-141595617 GCF_019175285.1 Sceloporus undulatus | reverse complement strand
TGTAATACTGTTCAGATGGGTGATTTTCAAAATGGTCCAGCTATACCAGGGGTAGGCAATCTTTTTGAGCCGGGGGCCGGGTTGCTGTCCCTCAGACAACTGGGGGGGCCGAAGCCAATAAATAAATAAATAAATAAATAAATAAATAATTCATAAAAAATTTAAATAAATAAATAAACCGGGACAAATGTAGGACAACATTTTCAAATGGTGGATACTTTTTTTTAAAAAAAGTGGAGGACATTCAAAAAAATTTGCTGATTTTTTAAAAAAATGTTAATATAATTGCATGTTTCTGAGGCGTCTATAGACAATTGCCCCCCTTGCCCCTGTGCGCGAGAGGCCAAAGGCTCCAGCAGCAATCGGCGGCAGGACTGGGCTGGGGCCGGTCCCAAAGCCTCGCCGGGCCGCATCCGGCCCGCGGGCCGCAGGTCGCCTACCCCTGAGCTATACCTTCTCAGTTTTGTATATTTGCCTAGAGCAGTGGCTGTCTGCATTTGATTCTCCACATGCTTTGGACTTTGACTCCCAGAAGTCCCCTTCAGCATGAACTGTGGCCAGGGATTCTGAGAGGTGAAATCCAAGACTCATGGAGGAGCAAAGCTTAAGGACTACTGACCCTGGAGCACTAGAAGTCTCTTAAAATGTTTCCTGCTCTGTAGGTCCTGAAAGATCACGGACAAGATTTTCTGGTTGGAAATCAGCTCAGCAAAGCAGATGTCCAGTTGCTTGAAGCCATTTTAACAACAGAAGAGCTAAAGGCTGATGTTCTCTCCAAATTCCCTCTTTTAAAGGTAAGCAAATAGTTTTGTCAAGACATGCAATGTAATAAGGCAGCCCAGTGATGATCCTGCAGGTTCTTAGATGCTGGTCACGTACTTCAGATCATGTGGGAATGAATTCACAAAGCAGTTGGATGGCTTGATGTGTTCTAGAGGAGGGCTAGGAGAAATGGGCCTCCAGATTTGAGTTCCTGTAATCTTTTATTTGTGTTGAACAGGGCTTATGGGGCCTGAAGCCTAAAACTAACTAACTAAATAAAAATAATCAAATGGAACAAAGAATAAATGTCATTACATAACCATGAAAGTTAAATAGCAATATAATTAATCTCAGCCTGACTTTCCCTCATGCCAGTCCTCACTTACCAATCAGCAGCCACTGCAATTGATGTGGGTCTGTTCCCCTGTCATTTGGGAAATGCAAGTGATTTCTGTTGCAGCAGGCAGAAACAGAGTCACTTTTGCCATCTCCCATCGCAGTGGAGATTGCTTGCATGGGAACAAGGATTATCAGGGAGCTGCTTCCCAATCGACAGGGGAACAGATGTTTAGATTGCAGTGGCTACTGACCATTAAGTGGGGATTGGGAGACCATTAATTTGGGATTCAGAGACTAATCAAGGGGACACATGGGGATCATGAACACAAAGCAGTCATGAGTGGCTCTGTCAGAATTGTGATATTTTTAAAAATAATTATTATTTAACATGAATTTTAGAGGAGAAACTTTCTTGTTCTAATAAATGAGATTGGATTATTTAAATTCAAATAAGGATTAAATTTAAATAAGGATTTTCTGAAATACATTTCATTTATGTATCTACTTTTGTCAAGGATTGTACCTCATTTCATTTTTTTTATTAAAAACTTGTAATGTTCAATTGACAGATGAGTATTCAAGGATGGCCTCTTACTTTGGTATAAAATTGCTGTGTTCTGAACCCTTTCCCTCTTTTATCCTTTTTTTAGGCTTATAAAACACGAATAAGCAACATCCCTACCATTAAGAAATTTCTGCAGCCTGGTAGTCCAAGAAAACCACCCCCTGATGAAAAAACAGCTGCGGATGCCTTGAAAGTTTTCCACTGAAGATGGTGGATGGTTCATTATTTTAGCTACAAGGAAAATGCAAAAATTGGGATTAGACAGTTATTTTTAATACAATTCCAAGGTCTACCTACAATCATATATGGGCACAAGGCCTGAATAAATCCACATAACTGCATTATGAAGCTTAATTAATAAGAGAATGTCAAGATTGACTGAGGAGAAACTGACAATACAGTGACAATAATGTGTACCATTAGACTAGCATGAAATAAAATACTCTACATCATTTGTATTTTAGTTTAGCATTTATTTGTCTGATATGTAGCACGATGCACCACAACCACACTGACACACTGGATATTCTGATGAGAAGTTATGTTAATGTGACTGAAAAAGCAGAGTGGTTCCCCACTGCCTGGGTTAGAGGCAAGGAAAACCATGTCTAGGACCTTTTCATAAAATACAGCTATAGTGCTGTGATTCCACTTTTAGCTGTCATGGCAACACCCCACAATTTGTAGTTGAGATGTTGGGGTCATATTGCCCGCCCTGCCCCCGAAATTGAAGGCTTCTTTCTCCTGGGCCTAAAATTCCCAAACTGTCCCCTTTAAGAGATTTTGGAATTTAGCTCCCAGAAGCCTCAGCCACGTTGGCCAATAGCCTGGGATTCTGGGAACTGAAGTCCAAAATCCCTTAAAGAAGACAGTTTGGGAATCAGTTTGGTTGAAGCAGGAAACAGAGAGAGAGAGAGGAGCGTGTTGAGATTCAGACAATCATTATTTTGCTTATTCTGTGGCATGGGAAGTAAACACCCCCCAAAGAACCATGAGAAATCAGGCAACATACAAAAAAAAACAGGGAGGAGCTCACGAATAAACCACAAGTAGCTTTAACACGACAACAATTCTGAAAAAAAAGTGAATTCGTGAATTAAATGGAAATGAATTTCCGATATTTTCAAAAAAAAAATGCTTACTTCCTGGGTCATGTCACTTTCTTGTTGGATTCTAAGTGGTTTGTGTGCAACGTTGTGTGAAAACCATTTGTGCAATTGTGCCTCATACGCTGGATAACTGTGGGTTCTGACCCTTTTAAACTTCCAGTTTTCCCAGTCTTCCTAATCCTGCTGCAATACTTGGTGCACAAAGTCAAGATATTATATTTCATAGGCTATTGTTGGCACACAGAATGACATGGGAGGTGGGATGGGGCAGGCTTCCAGATTGTGCTAAAGAAACATGAGTTGTCCTGATGTAGTTCTTTGGATTTTGCTGGTTGTTATTGCCTCTGGATATACTCATCCCATTCTTTTGCAAGGTTTCCTGGGGTGGTGTGTTGGTAGATACACTGGCACTTGGGAGCAAAAATACTCTAAATTCCTCAGTAAAGTACAATGATCAGGATTCCTTAGGATGGAATCATGACATATCAAACTGCCATGACTAGGCAGCATAGATACAACTCTGCTTAAAATTATTTCTAGATGTGCAAGATCTAAAGGAAACAAATGTAAACTGTTAGATTTTACAAACAGAAACAGGCAGGGGGTTGTACATGCTTGAGGAGATATGTGCTCTGTGGGGCACTCTCAGGTTAAATGCACCATAGGATTTCTTGCTGTGTTTGATGCAACAATAACATGGATACTTCTGTGGAAATTGTGATGGAACTTAGAGCCTTTCCAGCAGTGTTGCCAACAAGCCTCGAAGATATTTCCCAGCAGGTTTTACCAAAACCCACGGATTCCCCCCATATTACACAGAATATTAAGTCAAAAGCCCCAGAACGTTCCTCTAATGTTAATATGGCGGATCTTTTGCAAATAAACGTAACCCCAATTGAATAAAAAATAATTCTAACTTTTTTCAACTCTCAAAATTACCATTGAACCAAACAAAGAATCTTTCAGTCCTTCTAATACTTTTAAGATATTTATTTTGACATAAAGGGGTGTTGCAAAGTTTGGTTTTAATAAAATTTTGGGTACATGCGGTCTGTGCTATGACCCCTGACTGACCTCAGAAAGGACCTGCCATTAACCCAAAAGTGAGGAGACCACGTAGGCAACTCACCTTGCAAAGGCAGAGTCCCTAGAAAAAGATGGAATCGGAAATTTTCCATAGGAAGTTTGGGAGTCGCCAAACCAGAATCGCCACTGCTTACCCAAGAAAGACAATAGACTTGGCCTCACACCTGATGAGCCTGTGATCAGCTTAACAACTCAGTAATCAAGTCAGATGCCCCTCTGAATTGTGTCCAGACCTAAATGCATTGTGCAACACATTACTTGCTCTTGGCTTAACAAAGTCCAAGCAATCAACACCTTGTCTAGCAAGTATTCCTAGCCTCCAGATATGTTTCGCCCTATAAGAACTCTGGGTTTTTGGACCCTCCTTGTGCTATTTCCTGGGTGCAAACTGGTCCATGCCAGTTTGAACTCTACTCTTAGCTCCCGCAGCCCTCTTCCCCCACGCTCCGCGGCCGTGACTCACTATCCATCCAAGCTTCATCAGACTTCCTGGAGAAGACTTCTAAGGTAGTATTCCCTCGTGGTGCCTCTCTTTCTCAAACCTATCTCCTGAACTCACCCATCCCCTGCTGTAGCATGGAGTGTGTGTGTGTGTATGCTCTCCTTTTTGCTGTGTGGTTGTCCTGTGCTTTAATAAATGTTACCCTTTTATTGGACCTAATTGGCATTAGCGTCTCTTTCTCTTGGGGCTTGCTGGCGACCTCTGGTATACACTGTTGGGACCCAATTCTGGCACATGGTGTTGTTAGGGCCACCTCTCAGCTATATTTGAGCTAATTAAATCCCCCTAATTAGATTCTTCCTAACAGGGGGTCCAGGAAGCTTTGTGCCAAATAGAAATGTGTTAGGCTGCAACCACACTGCAGAAATAATCCAGTTTGAGACCCTTTTAACTGCCGTGAGAAAGAGCTCTGGTGCCACAATAAACTACAATTCCCATGCATCTGAGGAAGTACGCTTAAGTCTAGGAAAGCTCATGCTGCCAACTTTTCTTTCAGTGAGTCTCAAAGGTGCTACAAGATCTATCTCTCTGTCATCATCACCATTATTATTTTCATTATTAAATCCAAATGCAGCAGAAGTGGACTTAAATTGGCAACACTGATTCCGGGCTCAATACAAAGTGTTGGTCATCACCTATAAAGCCCTATATGGCTTGGGCCTGAGTTACTTGAGGGAACACCTCTCCTTACATAATCTGCCCCGCACTCTCAGAACAACAGGCAAGTACTTACTTGAGAACTCCAGGGTGAGATTGTCTGTAACTCACCAATGAGCATTTACAGCTACAGCTCCTGTGTACTGGAATAAACTCCTTGAAGAGATTTGACTCAGTTCTTCTCTGTATGCTTTCAAGAAGGCGTTGAAAACCTATCTTCTGCCTAGCATACCCTCCTGACTCTTTATAGAGAAAGTTATCCCCTAATTGAAGTGCACCTCAAGATGTTTAACCTGCGATTGTGAGATTTTAAACTGTTTTTATATGATGTTTTATGAAAGTCAATTTGTGATTGTAATTTGTATTGTAATTTGTATTGTAATATGATGAAATGTATACATTTTCCCCCAATTTGTAAACCGCTTTGATCTCTTTGGAAAAGCGGTATAGAAATAAAGATTTTATTATTATTATTATTATTATTATTATTACTGATATACTGTAGACTCTTTCTCTGGGGCTGTGATCTGGAAGCATGGAGGCAATTCCCTTGTCAAACCAGGGAATCCTGGGAATTGTAGTGTGTGTGTGTGTGTGTATTATGTGTGTGTATATATGTGTCTGTGTCAGAGTGTGTGTGTGTGTGCATTATGTGTGTGTATATGTGTCTGTGTCAGAGTGTGTGTGTCTGTGTGTGTGTGTATACCAGTCTGAAGAATAGCCAAGACAATCTGACAAGAAAGAGGGCAAGGCAGGCAGGCAGGCAATTGGGAAGCCAGCCACAGGCCCAGCAAGCCAAGCCAAGCCTCCCTCACTCCTCCTCGCAGCAACAGGCTGCAACCCAGAGCCAGGCAGCAGCAGCAGCAGCAGCAGCAGCAGAAGCACGTGCCTCCCTCGCCTC
>NC_056522.1:141571339-141589671 GCF_019175285.1 Sceloporus undulatus | reverse complement strand
AGGGAGGGAAGGGAGAGACCTTTGTCCTCAGCCTGACGTCCCATGCTTCTTCTCACGAAGAAAGAGCGAGCTCCTAAGATAGGGGAGGAAAGCAAAGCGTGAAGAAAGCATGGGGCATAAGATAATCCGAAGGTCGGGTTAACGCCGGACTACTGTATTTATTTCTTCTTCCTCCTTCCTTCTCCTATGTTCTTTATGTTTCTGGCATTCAGCCATCTGGAGACAGAAGATGCCTGAGTCCTTCTCAGCAATTATCAAGAAGAAGAGAAAATCACCCTAAAAAAGTCAGTTTCCTTAAAAACGGGCCAAAAACGTCTGGGAACTTTTGCTGTGGAATCACTATGATGGCATCCAGGTTCGCTGGACGCGGGAGGGAGGGAGGGAGGAGGGAGGGAGGGAGGGAGGGAGGGAGGGCGGGGGAGGGGGGGTGGTGACTCATTTCTCTCTTTCCATTGCCGTGGCCGAAAAACAATTGGAACGAGCGGGTCGCCTGCGGATGGAGCGCCTAAAAACCTCCTAAGGCTCTCAATGGGGCACTGGCTCCAGACAACAAGAAGCAACCAGAGTCTTCTGCAAAAAGCAAAAGAAAAAAGGTCTTCTACCCTGTCCTTCCCCATTTATTTACTCCATTTCCTTCCCCCCCTCCCTCTTAGTCGTTGTGGTTTTGTTGCCTTCAAGTCCTTCTGCACTTATGCGCTGATAGCGGCGGAGTGTGGCTTTGCCTCACTTCCTTGCCAATCTAGGACTATATTGCACGGTTGAGAAATGCTTTTGAAAGGGACCTTCCTCCTTGGATTAATTTTATATCATCAATCTTATGTTCCGTTTTCCGAGCCTGGCAAGTGGGCCAATTCTCAGAAACACAAGTGGAAGCGCCTTCCCTGAAGCCAGTTAGTACATATGGAGAGCCCATCCAGACTGGCCTTTTTGCCCTGGAAGGAACTGGGAATCCCCTCCGGAAGCAAGGGCTGACTACCTTAAGGGTATTTTAACCTGAATTTGCCTTCTGGAGAAATTCTGGAGACCGTAGCAACAGCAGGTGTCAGTTTGCCCAAAATTGGTAAAGTGACACGTTTGTACACATTTGCATAGGAAAAAAGGCCTGTTCGAATCGGAAAAAAAGTGATGAAATGAAAGGCAAGTGAACAGGTACCAGCCACATTCTGTCTGCTTGTGTCCGTCCATACACTCCAATTCCATCCCTCCATCATCCATTCCATCCATCCTCCATCTACCGAAGCAAAAAACCAGCACTTTTTTTAACACAAATAATTTTTAAAAGACTTAAAAAAGAAAGAGAAAGCTACCGGAGCGAAAGGGAGGCCCTTTCTGTCTGTGGCCCCATCCCTTGACCTGCCCTAATTGCCTTCGTTCCTGA
This sequence comes from Sceloporus undulatus, assembly GCF_019175285.1. Taxonomy (NCBI): domain Eukaryota; kingdom Metazoa; phylum Chordata; class Lepidosauria; order Squamata; family Phrynosomatidae; genus Sceloporus; species Sceloporus undulatus. Next base: position 141,588,293 of record NC_056522.1, on the reverse strand, counting down.
CACTTCCCTTTCCTCCCCTGCCTCCGTTAAATGACCCGCGCTAAGGGGCATTTGTTCCCTGTACTCTTGTGGCAGCCTCTGATTTCACTTGTGATCAATTTGTGGCCAATATGAATGTAATGCAAGATTCATTTCTGATTGGGGGGTAAAAGGTAGTTGAGTGTCCCGGGCATCATTGATACAGTACCAGGTTTCTTAAATGGTTAGGCATGTCTAAACTCTTTTGCCTTTTCCATCTTAGGGTCTGCAATTGGCAGGCAATGTAACCGTCATCACAGACAGGAACGGTCCCACTGAACATATCAAAGAAAGTAGAACGGTATTGGAAAAAAACTTTACCTACTGAACAGCATGGTGCCAGGCAATGCCTTCCTTCCCCGCTGCATTCTCTTCTGTTAGACCCTAGAATGTAGAGTTGGGAAGAGACCCCAACGGCACCAGTCAAGCCATTTCTGCCCGCAGGAGCTTAATCAAGCATTCCCCATGATTTATTAATCTCAATAACTCCATTTCAGTTTCCAGAGGGAGGAGACGCCTCTTATGTGGCAACTTTTCATTCCAGTGGAAGAGCCTTCCATCGAGACAGTGAGTACATATGAGAGCCCATCAAGACTGGCCTTTTGCGCTTGGGACAGCGACTGGGAATCCCTCCGGAAGCACGGGCTGGCTGGGGGCTATGCTGACTATATGCTCTTCTTCATTCCTTGGGATGGCCTTCTGCTGGGCACATACAAATTAAAAAACCTTACCAGGGTATTTTAACCCTGAATGCTTCTCGGGAAAAATTCCTGAGAGAACAGTAGCAAACAGCACATTTGATCAGTTGCCAACACTGGAAAGGGAAACGTTTGAACATTTGCTAGGAAAAAAGCTGTCGCTAGGAACAAAGTGAGGAAGGAAATGAAACGGGAAAGTGAATCAGGTATCAGCACCATTTGTCTGCTTGCGTCCGTCCATTCCATCCATCCATCCCCATCCATCCACCATCCATCCATCCATTCTACCTGAAGCAAAAAACCATGCCACTTTTTTTTAATCAAAAAATAATTTTTAAGACTTTAAAAAGAAAGAGAAAGCTACCTGGAGAGAAAGGGAGTCCCTTTCTGTCCTGTGGCCCTCCTCCCTCTGACCTGCCTGAATTGCCTTCGTCCTGACACTTCCTTCTCTCATCCGCTCCGTCTACAGACCCGCGCTAAGGGGCATTTGTCCCTGTAAGCCTTGTGGGACGTCCTCGATTCACTTGCTTTGTGAATCAATTTGGGGCCAATCTGAATGTACATGCAGATTAGCTTTCTGCTCTGGGGTAATAAAAGGTAGCCTGAGTGTCCCCTGAGCATCAGATCCAGTACAGGTTCTTAACTGGTAGGCATGTCTAAAACTATTTTTGCCTTTTCCCTCTTGGGTCTGCCATGAAGGCAATGTAAACCGTCATCACAGACGGGGAACGGCCACTGAAAATATCAAAGAAGTGAAAGGTATTCTTGAAAACATCTTTACACTGAAAACCCCGCAACGAATGGTGCAGGGCCATGCCTTCCTTTCCCCCGTTGACTTTCTCTTCTGTTAGATCCTAGAATCGTTAAGAGTTGGCAAAGGACCCCAACGGTCTACCCAGTCCAAGCATTTCTGCCACGCAGGAGCTCTCAATCAAAGCATCCCCATGATTTTATTAATTCAACTCTCTCCATTTCAGTTTTCCAGGAGGGGGAGGATGACGCCTTGTTGTACTTTGGCCAATCTTTCAGTCCAGGGAAGCGCTTCCTCTGAGCCAGTGAGTTACATATGAGGCCATCCCCGACTTGCCTTTTCGCCGGCGGAAGGAACTGGGAGGAATCCCTCCGGAGCAAGGAGGCCCTTTCTGTTTTCCTGTGGACCTCCTCCCTCTGACCTGCCTGCATGCCTCGTCCTGACACGTCCTTCTCTCCTCCTGCTCCGTCTTCTAAATGACCCGCGCTACGTGGGCATTCTGGTCCTGTACTTTGGGAAGCCTTGATTCACTTGTGATCCATTTGGGGCCAATATGAAATGTAAACATGCATGATTCGATTTCTGATCTGGTGTAAAAGGTAGGTCTGAGTGTCCCCTGGGCCTCATGATACATTAAGGTTCTTAACAATGTTAGGCATGTCTAAACTCATTTTGCCTTTTCCATCTTCGGGTCTGCAATTGAAGGTCAATGTAACCGTCATCACAGACAGGGAACGGCCCACTGAAAATATCAAAGAAAGAAATTAGTAGAAAGGTATTGAAAAAATCTTTACCTACTGAAAACCCACCAACAGAATTGTGCCAGGCAATGCTTCTTTCCCCGGCGAATTTCTTCTTCGTTAGAATCCTGAATTGTGAGGTTGGAAGAGAGACCCCAACGGCTACCCAGTCCACCGCCATTTCCTGCCACGCAGGAGCTCTCAATCAAAGCACATCCCCATTGATTTTATTAATCTCAATCTTCCATTTCAGTTTTCCAGAGGGGAGGAGACGCCTGCTACTGTGGCCAACTCTTTCCGCCAGTTGAAGAGGCTTCCTCGAGCCAGTGATCGACATAATGAGAGCCTCATCCGACTTGCCTTTTCCGCTGGAAGGATACTGGGAATCCCTCCGAAAGCAAGGGCTGACACCTTATCAGGGTATTTAACCCTGAAGCCTTCTCGGAGAAATTCCTGCGGACAGTAAGCAAACCATGTGTCAGTTTGCCAAACTGGAACGGGAAAACGTTTTGTTGTAACATTTGCATAGGACAAAAAGCCTGTCGCATAGGCAGGAAAAAAACGTGAGGAAATGAAAGAAAAGTAAACTGGCATCCAGCCACTCTGTCCTGTCTATCTATCTATCTATCTATTCTATCACCTACCTACCTACTACCGAAGCAAAACCATGCACGTTTTTTATCCAAAAATTATTTTTTTAAAAGATTTTAAAACGAAAGAGAAAGCTGCTGGAATGAAAGGGGAGGCCCTTTCTGTCCTGTGGCCTCCTCCCTCTGACATTGCCTTTTCACTTCTTCACCCATATTTATAGGATTTCGCGATGAATGTGGATTGATTCATCCGATGCAGAGAGGTAGTTGTTATCCTCAACTGGGAGGGGCTGAAATACCATTATTTTCCGATGCTATTGCTACGTGATCGCCCCAAGTGAGTGGCACGTAAGGATGCCCTTGGTTGCCCAGGTCAACGTATGTTGGGCAAAGAGGACTGTTGAGGGTAACCATCGCATCAACTCCACGGCTCCCTCCTGCCCTTTCCCTTTCATGGATAATCAATAAATAATTAAACATCGACGGCTTGCCACTCGGCAATTTCAGTCTTTTCCTTCTCACACAGCTCCCTGGACGAAGCGGAATCTCTTCTGAAACTTTCCACCCCTCGCCTTTTGCACCATGCAGGTAAGGAAAAGACCCAAGTCAACATTTCCAAACCTTCCTTCTCTGGGCCGCTCAAGTCCCCCAGGGCACCTCTTCCTTAGACCTATAGTCTTAAACCCCCCTTTTTTCCCCCCTGACAGGTGAACTCATGTTACCATGATATCTGTAAATTGTCTGAGTTTTGCCCAGTGAAACGGTCATGGATTCTTATAGCGGATGGTAGGCTGAGAACCACCTGGACCTCTTTTAGAGCAGCCTTGGACTCGGGGCAAAGGTAGATGGTGATTTTTTCCTCCTCCTTCCGCTTCTCACAATGGTCCTGGGGTCCTCAGTTTCCCCTTCTAGGTTTGAAATCTCAGCAAGGATTTCTCTCTTCTTCTATTTCTCTTGGCAGGACTGGTTCCTCTCATGTTTGCAGTCCGATCTCATCCAAGTGCGATTTGGATCATGGTTACACCGCTGATTTGCATGATTGGTGGGAAACCTTGCTCTTTTCCAGGTGAGACGACGAAAAGAGCTTGAGATGAAGGTAAGGAGAGCTTGCCTTCCGACGGTCTCTCCTGGTGGGCTTAATAGGTTGTCCTCTTATTTAGCCCAGGACGGCCTTCTCTCCCCAGGTATGGGCAATCAGATCATTGCGGACATCTCACTCCCATCCCTCAGAAGAAAGGCTCGACTGAATGGATCCCAGAATTCAGAGTTTCCTCTTTTTAAAATTTCTTGGCGGCACAAAACCTCAGACCTGGGAAGATTTATGACTGATGGCCACATGACCATAAAAGTAAGAGTGTTTCTTCCTTCTTTCTGGGCCTGGCGTGGTCAGTGGTTTCCATTCCACTGATCCAAGCAGATATAGAAACAAATCGTACAGCTTTATGTAAGTAAGAATGTGGTGATGTGATGTGCGTGACAATTGTTGTCTCTTCTCTGCAGAAAATACGCCAATGTCATTATGAGTACCTGGAAAGGACATGTGCGTGCAGTGCTCAATTTTGCACTAACACGTGGCTTCATTTAGGTGAGTTATAGATCGTGGGAAAATGTCCACGTGGTTAATATTTACAGTGGCTTTAGCTAGGTGAGGTTCGAGATTAGTTGGGAGAATGTTCCACTTGAACATTACAGTGTTCAAAAGGGAAGACGGCTGAGTCAAAAACCACCAACAAGTTTCTTCTATCTTCTTTTTCAGGCGAAACAATCACATGCCGGACAAAAAGGCCATCGCTTCCCTGAATGCCATGATCCCAAAGGGCAGTTCCAGCATTTGAGGCTGCCAGAGGGCAAAGATTCTCCACTAAAGTCACCAGAACGCTTGCAAGCCCTCTAAAGATCTGCGGGTCTGGGAGGAGAAAGAGAGGCCATCACATGCCAAAGATTTACAGTTGTCCCTCCAAATCAGGGGGTAAATGTTTCTGGGACACCCCCCCCCCACATATTTTGACAATAAGGCGATCTTCAATATCCCCCCTCCTTCCCTCCTTTTTACCCCCCCAACGGGCCTGGCGTGGCCTCGGGGGCTGGGAGGGGGTCTTCCCTCATTCTGGGGGAAGTGAGCCAAGGTGCGGGGGCCGTCATGGCCTGTCGTCTGCACCCCATCGGCCAGCCACCATGCCGTCTCCCTTCCCGCTGGGTTGCACGCCATGCTTGTTCAACACAGCCACTGGGCTGCCTGCCCAGCTTTTCCCTCTCAATCCCATTGACCCTGGGACTGGGACACAGATGGGAAACATCCCTAGGGCCAACCAGACCGGACAAACATAAAACTGCTTCAGGTCACTTTGGAAGTTCTGCTGGGCCGGCAATGGTTAAATGCCGTACTGCAGCCACTCACTCAAAACCATAAGGTGGTGAGTTCAATACCAGCGAAAGGGCTCCAAGTTGAACTCATGGCTTGAATTCCTTCCGAGGCGGTCGCTCTAATGAGTCCCCAGATTGTGAGGACAATTAGCTTACAGTTGTAAAACCGCTTAGACACTGTTAGGTTAGTTTGAATTGGTATATTAATGAAAATGTTTGTTTTTCTTTTTGTTTAAATGATGCACGTGTCCTAACAGGCCGGAAGCTGTGCTAAAGCCCTACTTCGCCCTAGGACTGGTAGCACAGCTTTTGTGCTGCAACTTCTGGCCTCTTATGATTCCTTTTGACTGGCGAGTATGGCTTTAGCATGGCTTCCGGCCCTCTTAGAACACAAGCATCATTTTAACACCGCATACCTCCAACAAGTGCCCGAAGCGCTTTATTTTGTCCTGTCTGTTCGGGGCCCTCTTTACTTTCCCAGGAACCTGGTCCGCGAAAAACAGGACCATTTCCGAGAAAGTTGTACTGTCTAAGCCTGAAGTTACCAGATAGTTTTGGGGATTCTGTTGCCTACCGGTCACCTGTGTCCAGCAGACTCCCTAACCACTGACCACAACTGGCCCCAGGGTTGGTGTTAGCGTCACCTAGGCTGTTAGTCTGGGCCACTTCACATCCCACGTGAAGCCCAGTTTGACAAAGCTAGCCAGTGCAGCCCAGGAGTTCATGGTATCCATGGAAGACATGGGCCATCCCAGTTAGTTCTGGCCCCACACATTGTGTAGGCCATACTTTGGATGGTCTTCAGTCTGGAACGGCTTATCCCGCGTTGAGGCAATTTACTATCACCCCTATGTCAGGATGGATGCTTCCTGGTCAAAAGTTGGACTAAGGCTACTGTTTGCCAGTTGGGGTAGAGGACCTATTAAAAGGTCCGCCGTGAAGGCTAATGGAAAACCAATAGGGATTCCAGGGAAAGAGAAAGCCCTAGAGGGTTCTAATGGTATGTAGCCTGGTGTGTTGATTTCTGTCAAAGCCTTGATCACACTTGGAACACTGATTTTGACAGGGCTATGGACACCACGCTCTTAAGATCCTTTTCAGCCCAGTTTAACTGAAATTATGGACCACAAAAAAGAATCAGAAACATGAAGCAGGCTGGACAATTGACTAGAATGCCACTGGCAGAAAACTTGGCTGTCATTTGACAAGCCACGCGTAAGCATTTTTCATTCTATGGGGTGGCAATACATGCCAGTGAAGAAAGAACATGAAATCTTTCTGCTCTGCATATATTGCCTCGCAAATTCCCATCCAGCAGAATTTGTTCAGGGTGGGAAGGGATCGCATCTGATACCTACCCAGAACACATTATTAGATCATGCAACAGCGTCTGTGTGTGAGCTTGATCGGCGGCCTTGCAGATTAAAATCTTCTCAGAGTAAGAGCAATTGCCCCCCCCCAACGTATTGGACTAGCTCCAAATGGTCCCTGCTAATATAGGACCCCCATGAGTAGAAATACCCCAGGACTCCAGTGTTTTCTTGTAGCTTTATCCACTTTTCTTATTGGATGTCCTTTTTATTATTATATTTTACATTGTGCGCCCTCTTGCTTTACATGGGTGACTCCCCCGCGTAAAGCACCTTACATGTATGCTGATGCCCCATTTAAATGAATGGGGCTCGTGTATGCAGCCAAGGTGAAGTGCACACCGCCACAGGCACATGCCCATTATTCCCTATGGGACATCCACCCCTTTTCTCCCTGTGCAGCTCAGCGTATGCTGAAAGCCACATATACGCGGGCGCACTGTATTTGGGAATATTAAGTTGTGGTGTGGGAGGGAAGGAGGGACCAACAACAACAACAACAACAACACACTCATACTTACATGGACCTTTTATTCTGATTTGCATTTTTTACCCTGGTGAGCTGCCTCGACCAATTGGTCGAAGAGGCGGGATATTAAATAAAATATTATCATTATTCTTATTATTATTATTGTGGGTTCCCCACTTCCTCCCATCTGTGCCCCTTCCCAGGGTGACGCGATGACGAGTGGAAGCAAGCAGGGCAGCCAGCCGAACTGTTGTTGGAGGCGGACATGGCATCCAGGAAGGGAAGCGGATGGCGGACGGCCGGATGGTTGGTGCAGAAACAGGTCCCCTGCCGGCCCCTGCGTCTTGGCTCACTACTCTCGGAAATTGAGGGAAGGCCCCCTCCATCCCCCGAGGCACGCCCAGGCCCACTGGGGGGTGAAAGAAAGCGGGAAGGAGGAGGGATGGAAAGGGAGTGGGGAGACGCAGCCAACCTCCGGGATATTAAAAACCGCGAGTTCCAAACCACAAATTCGGAGGGCAGAGGATGATAACGTATTGGAGCAGTGTGTTCTGACTACCAGGAGATGGGTTTTTCTTTGCATATCCTCCCAGCCAAAATGCACAAAAGCATTCATAACCAAGAGAGGTGAGAGCGCCACAACTAAGTTCCAGTCTGCGGGGGGCCGTTACTATGAGCTTGGCTTGCAGAGCTGTGAAGAACAACTTCTGGTGCTGGAGAAGGAGGGCAACAGAAGCAGGGACAGACACTCGTCCACATCCGGTGCCTCTCTGGATGTTCTCCTCCTGTTCCTGCCTTGGAACCCCTTGGCACCCAGGGACTGGTTGTTGGGGATGCAGGGAGAGGAAGGAGAACCAGCCACCCCGGCTAGGGAAAGTCGCAACACAGCAAGGAGTGGCAGGGGTTGGAAGGAGAATTGGAGGGGAGATGGGTCCCCATCTCCGAAGGACAGCCTGGAAGACTTTTCTCGACCCATCAGGATGCCTGGACAGCACCAGCTCCCGAATGGTTTTTTGGTACGCGGTTGGCCCACCTAAACCCCAAAACATGCACTGTCAATAAGACTGGAAGAGGGCTGGAAGGCAACATTACTATCAATTTTCAAATTGTTCTTTTTATTTGTATACCTTTCTGTATTTTTAACAATTATTATTACTACATTGATATATCTTTATGATTATTGTACTGGCATCACGTATATTTATTATTGAAAGTGTTGATTCTTGCTGTGTTTTTCCCCTTTTTTGAGGGGACTAATGAAAGTAAAAAGTTGGCAGCAGCGCTTTTTCATAGCTTAAGTCACACTTTATCCTCACATTTGCTGGGTCGTTCGGGCATAGGACCTCATGGATGTCACAAAAACTGCAAATTAAAAAAAAAAAAACCTCTTAGTTCTGACCTGGCGAACACTGTTTAGGCATTCTAGGTCTTCCAGTGAACACTTGTGGTCAACCATCCACAGTGCTGAATACAGAATTTGTGCCTAGAGGAAGTACAAAATGCCTAATAGAGTTCTCTCTCTTGGAATCTCTAGGTCCTTCGGTGTGACTTTTGGTTAAAGTGGACCATAGAGTTGCACTGAGGCCCTAGATCTTCCTAGAGAGACGAAGTTAATATAATCAAATCTGCAAAATCAATAGCCGCAGATGTGGATGGACCCACGAGGTTACCTCCTCCAGTGTAACCCATCTGTCCATTCCGCATAGGCATCCGATGAAGTTAGATTAATTCAAGAAAGCTCCTGCTGCCAACACTTCTTTCCAGGTCGTCTCGAAGTGGCGCAAGTTGCACAAGGTCTCTCCTACATGCTGCTCTATTACGGTGCTTGTCAACGTCATAAGGCACCATCTACCTGATAGCTGGAACCTTGGAGAAGAAGAGAAGCCTCCTCCAACTGAGATTTGTTTTTAAAAAGATGGCTTTACTGGTTTTTAGCTTTTTAAAAATCATACAACTACGGTTGTATGGTACAAAACATAAAATAGGGCGGAGAGTTCACCCAGGGCACTCCATTTGGAAGTATATTAATCTTTTCTGTAGGTAGCTCTGGAGGACTAAAGGTCCTGGGACGGACCCCGTCTACTCAGCCAGAACTGCACGGAGGCCACCTGAGATGCAGCCTCGCATAACATACAAACTCCGGTAGGTTCCCAGCCAATGAATGTGTGCCTAGACACCTTCAGGCAGTTGCCAAACAAGGTGGGTTTGATCAGAAAGGCCCTGGACCCACCGTCCCTTTGGGTTCTCATCCAGCCCACAGCAGTCAGCGGCCAAGTGACCTAAGCCTCTTCTCTTCTGCAGGGGGCCCTATCTTACTCCTGACGGTACTATTGGCCTGGCTCCTGACTCACGATGGTTGGCCAGAAGGCGGGCTCTTAGTCTTTGCAGGCGAGGCCTGTTGTTTTCTGGCCTGCCTCTCTCCCCCTCAAGATGGTGGTCAGAAGGAGGCTCTTAGTCTTTGCCGGCTAATGGTCGAGTTGCTAGAGGGGACTTGAGGGAGGCCGAGTGGCTTAATAGTTTTAGTGCCTAGATCATTGCTCTGGAGCTCAGGGTTCAAATCCCTGGTCAGCCATGAGTGATCTGGGGAAAGTCATACACTCTCAGCCTCCGAAAATCCGGTTGCGTTTGAAGGTTTGCCTTAGGTCAGACATTCTGAGGGCACACACTAGCAAACCACTAGTTGGACTTGAACGTTCGAATTTCATCCCCACTCGATCCAGGTTTATTCCTCTGTTACCCTTATAATAATAATGTGATAGCATCTTTCATTTTTTTTAAAGGTCTCCACTAACCACAGGCACATACCAAATTATTTATTATGATTAACCTTTATTATTAAAGCGCTGGTGTTTTGTAAATTTACCACAGCCCTGTCCAACAATCTTTTTAATTGGATGGTCCTGGCCCTCAGGCGTACAATCTAAAAAAGACCTTGATCAAAGGGAAGTGGTGGTGGGAAAAGGGGGCCTCCTCAAGTAGGATACATACATTATAAAATACATAGCCTCTATATGGCCATGTTTCAATAAAACGGGGCAACAAAAGAACATCAACCAAGATGTACATGTAATCGCCATTATAGGCCTGGTTTGCTTTAGAAACTAATTCTTCATTTAGTGCATTTCCCGTTTCCTGGTGGGATCCCCCTTCCCCTACAAATCTTGCTTTTATTACTGTCCAAAAGGCATAGCCGCCAAATGGCATAGGCTGCGGCCAGTAGTATCAGCATTTCCTAACATGCCCACAAATTGTGGAATTCTCCCCATTCAAATGCTTGTGACTGTTCCCTTGTCTCTAGATCAAAATTTAAATGGACACATTACACAGCTTGAACAAGAAGATGAGATGCTATCTGGATACCACACACAGTTTCCTCAGACAACTCAAGACAGTTTTGGGCTCACAAATCTGAAACCTCAGTACGCGACTGAGAGATTTTCTGAGGAAGGCCTCTCCCCCGGCCCTTCATCACAATTAACATCCAGGCCAGGCTGTTTTTTCTTGTTAGTGCCCCAGTAATATCTGTTTTAAACCGAAGAAATCTTCACAAAGCAGTTATGTGATGAGTGCTGGACCCAAGGAAGTCTGGTTTTGTACTGAAGACACGTTGGAGAGTGACATCAAAGGCTGCCATTCACAACAACTGAATGTCTGGAAGTAAGTAGTAGTTCTACACTAAAGAGCCAGGAAGGTTTCTTTCCAACGATGACAGACATCTGAGGATAGCAAGCACAGTAAAACTCAGGCCAGTCTGGAAAAGGAGGTTGCAAAAAGGAAAAAGAGCTGGCAAATATGGTGAGTCAAGAAAACTTTGTGATAGTCAACAAGTACAACCTCGAAATACTAAGATCAACTGAAACCAGACCTTAGTATATATGAAAAGTTAAAACAAACCATACTGTTTATCAGTGGAATTTAGCTGGTTGTCATTACAGGTGGTGACTATTAAAGTATTTCTCTTCCTGAGGTTTCTAAGCCCACTATTTGAATACAGTCTATCATTTCACATACATACCCACCCATATATTTAACTGTCTACTGAAGCTACACTCCAGGCTGATATGATACTGTATATATATATATATTCATCTACAAGTCTAAAAATGTATGCCCAAAAACTGACCCCAAAATCCCAGGTCAACTTATTTACAGGTCACTATAATAATGTGACAGCAGCTCTTTCAGATTTCCCCATGAAGTTTCTTTCTCTCTTGAGCCAAGCAGAAAGAGTCCTGGGTGACTGATTGATATTGCTGTTTGTTTAAGAGTGCCTCTCCACTCGCCCGCCCAAAAGTTGAAACGAAAGCTGAATGCTGATACAAAAAGCCTCAATGAGAGTCCCTCTTGTCGCATGCACACAATACACACACTGAAGGAGCCTCCAAGTTTTACAAGAGAAAATGAGGTGGGGTAGATGAAAAAAGACACCATGCTCTTCTTAGAGAAATGCAGGCCTCTATGATGAAATAATTACAATCTACAAATTCTAATTTGCTACCAAATGGCTGTACAGGCAATACCTATTGAGATGTGGTAGCTTTTATGCCAAAAGATCTGAACATTCCTTTGCTTCCCTTGTTTTTAAAGCCCTTCAGAAAATCTAACACAGAGCCATTTGATATTCTTTAATATGCCCATTATTAACATGCCATAAAATCTGAAGAAGTTTGTCTAGTTCACCAATTCTTTCCACTTCTGTCATTGAAGTTTTCACTTCAGAACTTCTAACACAATAACTGCAGAGTTTCTGCAGGTGCTGCCGCAATGCAAGCTGCACTTCAATGGTAGTGTTGTGAAAAGCTGGAACTTCTCAAATCCTCAAAAATTAAAGTCTTTATTATGTGAGGTGCTTTAAAGCTGGGTGCCAAATTTAGACTGCTGCCTTGGAGAACTTAGAAACTCTTTGTAGCTGAACACTGCTGCAGATGCTAAATAAGAGCTAACAATAAAAACCAGCGTCCTGGCCAAGTACTCTACTAGAAAGTTAATCTTGTCTTGCTTAATTTCCCCTGCAGTTTCATTTGGCTGGTTTGGATGGTATCACTGTGTGTGGCTGAATTTTTTGTGCAAATACCTTTCAAGCTACTTAGGGACTCTTTATCGAGAATGTGTCAATGGGCTTAAGAGAAACCTGTAACAATAAAAAAAATTGGTTGAAGTGCAATGGTGCAGAAATGTTTGTTGCAGAACTCTCCCCCCCTCATTTCCCCCCAAATGAGTAAATTTTATACATTGAGGGGCATCATATCTCCCAGAATAGTCTGACAATTTCCTGCTTTAACATTACATTTGTGAAGTCCAAGTGCTTTCTCCTCCGATCCCAAATCTTCCCAGGAGGTTCAACTTGTTTATCTTGCTGCTACTCCAGCCACCAACATTCCAGTCCTCTTTTTTTTTTGCTTTCCCACTTAATTCCTGACACAAGAGAATCGGATCTCAATTAAAAACCAAGACTCCAACAAAATAAAGCCTAATTTCTTTTTACCAACTTAACTCTCATATGCCAAAATTGCATTGTGTGGGTTGCATGGCATTTTCTGAACCACAGTAAGGATTCCAACACAATGAACGAACATTAGTGTGGAGACCAGGTTTTAATAGTCCCTATGAGCATTCCCAGTGTCCTACTTCCACTGAGAAATACCATGATACTGACAAGCAAAGCATGTTACTTCTGTGTCACTTTATCTATTGTGGTTGACTGAAAGTGCTGCCACAATGCAAGTTTGCACTTCAATGATAGAGTGTGTCAGGAAAAGTTAGACGAGACACTTTTTGTCCCATTGTTACATGCTAGGCAATACATTTTTCACAGGTACTATGTATCTATCTTGGAGAAAAACACCGAAATTGCAAATGGCAAGTGCCTGAAAGTTAGGGTCATTGTTTACCCCTAATGCCGGACTGAAGGTACCTTGCTGCAGAAGGTCCACTTTGTGAGTCAAGTTCTGTGTGTGTATATTTGGCAACAAACTCTGGCTGGGACACTAAATGATTTCAGAATGTGTGATTGTGGCCGTGATGGATAAGATGTTGCCCAAGAAATCTTTCACATCTTGAAAAACAAGAAGAACCTCAAATGGGAAGGCAACTACGTACGTATTTCATTAGTGTTCAACTGAATATGGACTGGTTTGCAATAAAACTGTGATTGCCTTGAAATAACACAGCTCAAGCACACATTAGTTGTGTCCCACACCTTCAACTCACCTGTCATGTATGGCAACGCTATGAATTTCACAGGGTTTCTTAGGCAAGGAATACTCAGGAGTGGTTTTGCCAATTGCTTCCTCTGAAATACCGCACCTGATATTCGTTGTGGTCTCTTTTCCAAGTATGAATCAGGTGACCTGGCTTTACTTCCAGATCAATGGTTCTGGTGCCTTTGGGGTATTTAAATCTCCTATGCAAACATTAGATCTATTTTAAACAATCTGACAAATGTAAGTTATTAAATAAATAAAAAATCCCACACACAATGGTAAGTAATACAACTAATATTTCACATTATAAACTAGGCTGGACCGAGCTGTCATCTTGAATGCTTGTTCAGTTTCAATATTTACTTGTGATTATACATATTCAAAATCAATAAAGTGGTCCTTTGAAGGAAAGTTCTTCTGCAATGTATAATTTACCTGGCACCCACGCTTTAAGTTTCCAGAATGAGGCAATGAATCTGTCCATAAGTACAGGCATGACTCTTTCATAAGACAGAATCACATTAAAACTGACAGAGAAGCTGTCAGATCATTCGCCAAAGAAACATTTATGTGAACTATAAGACATGAACATAAATTATCCCAATTCTGCAAATCACTCAACTGATCTTTGGTATGTGCTCAATATGTCTGCAATGCATTTCCCAGTTTGAATTCTATCACTGTTATCTTGTTTCACACCCTAGAAACAGTTTTGACTTAGTGTCCCAACTCCAATGTATTGCAACTGAAACCAGTCATGACATTTGCCAGGCAGACATGAAATACACAAGTGCAGAAGGAAACTGACAATACTTAGCCTGCTTTCCTTATTGTTGTTACTTTCAAGTTGTTTCCAACTTACAGCAACCTTAAACAAACTCTCATAGGGCATTTTTAAACAAGATTTGTTCAGAGGAGTTTGCCATTGTCTTCCCCTGAGGCTGGAGTGTGTGACTTGCCCATAGTCACCCAGTGGGTTTCATGGCCGAGTTGGGAATCGAACTCTAGTCTCGAACACAGTCTAACACTTAAAATCACTATGCTATGCTGGTTCCTCCCTCCAAACACCAGAAACTGAATTTTGAGACTCACATTTTCCTGCAGTACATTACATGCCAGTCTATGAAAATTTTTATCACAATTGTTTTTTGGGTAGTGTGACACAAGAATGTTTCTTTTACTTGCCTAAATTATATCTTTACTTTGTTTTTTTAAAAAAAAATACAAATTAGTTATCCTCCTGAAAAAGAAGCCAGTGCCTCAATTGCATGTTTATAATGCATATGCATTTTGGGAGTGTGAAGGAAGCACTAGATAGACTTGGTTTCAAGGGATTTAATCCTGGTTCAGAGAGATTGTGAAGAGGGTCTGAAGAGGAACCAAATGTAGCTGAAGCAGAGGCTTGTCTTTGAGAAGAGTCAGGGTTTGGATTTCAGACAGACAGGGTTTGAAAGCTGGCACTTGCTAGAGAGAGTTTGGGATTTGAGGAAGGAGATAGAACTGCCTCTGATATTGGGAAGCATAAATAACAGAATATTCATTTATTATATTCTCATACTGTGCTTAATATTGCTAGAATTCAAAGATATAGGAATGTTAGTCTACAGAACCAGTACGTACTGAGATCTTGTAGCACCTTTGAGACTAATGGAAAGAAAGAAAGTTGGCAGCATGAGCTTTCAAAGACTAAAGTCTACTTCCTGAAATGCATCTGAGGAAGTAGACTTTAGTCTACAAAAGTTCATGCTGCTACTTCTTTCTTTCCGTTAGTCTCAAAGGTGCTACAAGATCCCTTTGCATATTGTGTTTAATCCAATCAGCCCTCTGTATTCATGGATTTATCCACAGGTTCACACATCCACGGCTTGAAAGTGTGTACAGTGGACCCTTGTTATATGCTGGGGTTTGGTTCCAAGATCCTCCGTGTGTAACAAAATGCGTGTATGCTCAAGTCCCATTAAATATAATGACATAGCAAAATGGTGTCCCTTATAAAAAATGAAAAATCAAGGTAAATTTATACTTTTTTGGGATATTTTCAAACCGTGTATGCTTGAATCCGTGTATAAAAAATCCGTGTATAAGAAGGGCCGACTGTATATATACGTATGTATGTGTGTAATATATATATATATATATATATATATATATATATATATATATATATATATAATTCTAAAAAGCAAATCTTGATTTTGCCATTTTATATAAGGGACCCCATTTTATAATGCCATTGTAATTAATGGGACTTGAGCATCCATGGATTTTGGTATCCATGAAGGGTCCGGGAACCAAACCCAGGGGATACTAAGGGCCCACTTTAACTCTATTCTTGTTGTTTTAACCCTGTTGCTGTCTGTCTGGGAAGTCAGAGCTGGAGTCAGGCCATATATACCAAGCTAAAGAACCCACATAACACAACCACAAGTCCACCTATATAAGTAGTCATCCTGAGGCCCAGTAAACAATCCAGAAAGGAATGAAATGGAGGAACAAGGGCAGGATTACCTAGGGGTTGCAACCGTGGCGTCAACCTGGGAGAAAGGATCTGTCACAAGGAGATATTATGTACATATGTATGCCAAAAATAATAAGCTTAAAATAAGCTTTATGAAGGAGTGATCTCTGTTTCAGATAATCAGGAATTAGGAATATTTTAGCGTGTTTAATTATTTAACTTCCAAATAATCGTTCTGACTCACTGCATTTAAGCAGATTGTTTTCACTGCAGAGCTGAAAAGTTAATGTTAGATTTCTGGACTGCTAGACAGGCAAACCAACTTTTCTGAATTTTGGTATTAAAGATGAAAGGCAATTATTCAGGTCTACCATATATACTCGACTATAAATCGACCTCATGTATAAATTGAGGCCAAAATTATGTATTTTGCTATGACCCGTGAATAAGTCAAAAGTAAAATTTAGGGGCATATAGCAAAGGATCTAAAGGATGAAGCAAAACAAAACAATGTCAAAGAACTTATAAAATTCCATCAGACATAACTCTTTGTGCTTATTCTTAAAACTGGATGGATGAGAGAATAGAGGGGGTCGGTGCTTCCCATATTATACTCTTGCTTTACACCAGAAGATAGTTCCTTCTTTTAAATAAGAGTTAAGATACAGTACTTACATTGACCCATGGATAAGTCGCGTCAGTTTTTTGGGGTCAATTTTGGGGATATAAATAAATTTATTATTATTATTAATCATTCTAGCATCTTTCCTATTTTTCAAACATTATTTTATTTTTATTTCACAGGTACAACAGATAGAAAAACCCAATTTCACTAATTGTAAATTCATACAAAACTATCATTTCCACTAAAACAAGAAAGAGATGAAGAAATGATTTTGAAATCATTATTTAAAATGCATGTCACTCTCAGGTTTTACATAGAAGCTTTACATACCAAGGCCCTGATGGACGCATCAATTTCTTACCACTGTTTCAAATAAAAAACAATTATAACATTATATGATGTATTATCTGGTGTAGTTTTTATTAGATGTCAGGGCCCAAAATTTCTTAGAGTTGCTGGGGAGAATACATGATGCACGTGGAATCTAGGAGCATATCTACACTGCAGAAATAATCCAGTTTGACCCCACTTTAAGTGCTGTAGCTGCATTGTGTGCAATCTTAGGATTTGTAATTTGGCAAGGCCTTTAGCCTTCTCTGCCAGAGAGTGCTGGTGTCCTTAAAAATTAGAGAAGTATATTCAAAACTGTAAAATTCAACCTTTCTCAG
>NC_056522.1:141565014-141567514 GCF_019175285.1 Sceloporus undulatus | reverse complement strand
ATACACACACACACACACTGTTGGCTGAGAGGAAGCAACAGGAAAGAAGAAATACACACCACATTTACACAATAAACACCCCCCGCTCCCTTCCATGCCAGCATTCTGCATGTATATTAATAAACAACTGTTGGCTGAGACGGCACAGGAAAAAGAGAACACACCACATACACACTCCATTCTCTTCCATGCCAGCATTCTGTTATTATCTGTGTGTATGTAAGACACACACACACACACACACACACACACACAACACACCTTTGGCTGAGAGGAAACAACAGGAAAGGAAAGAAACCCTAAAAAGCAGTGGTCACCAAACTGGCTCTTCAAGAGAATTTTGAACTTCAGTTCCAGAATCCCAGACTAATTGGCCAACATGACTGAGCTTCTGGGAGCTGAAGTCCAAAATCTCTTAAAGGGCAAAGCATTTTCGCCTTTAAGGAAACAGAGGCCTTTACAGACCGGCCCAAAAAGGGCGGACTTCCTGCACCTCCGTTTTGCCACCACGGGGAAGCCAGGGCACACTTGCGGTGTCATAAGTGAGCCCGACATGCGGACGCTAAGCACCGTGACGTCAAAATGGGGGCGCCCATGTGTATAGGGCGCCACCAATTTTGTAAGTGGCCAGCACATACTAGGTTAAGGCAATCCAGAAGGGACGCCCTATCCTAACCCGATAACTGCCGAGCACGTACTTTTTGCCCATGGGAACGGGCCAGAGTTTGGCTACAAGTACTGAAAAACCCAAATGAAGACCCAGCCCATGCAAATGAAAAACCACCCAGGGTCAGGGGTTTCCAGAGAACAATGGATCTCTATAGTATTTTGTGGGTGTTTTTCAGGCTATGTGGCCTTGTTCTAGAAGATGTTGTTCCTGACTTTCACCAACATCTGTGGCTGGGACATCATTCAGAGAATGTTGGCATGGAAGTGAGAGGGGGGCTCGGTTGTTTATTAGCGACCTCAAGTCAGCCCAACTCATGCTTTCCTCCGTGGAGAGGCTTCGTCCAAGACCTCCTGCTTCAACTTCTTTCAGGTCCTGCGACACCTAGCACCACGCCTTGAATTGAGTACTATCCATCTGGCATGTGGTCTTTCTCCTTTTTCTACTAACCCTCTGTCTTTCCCACCATCAGTTCCATGTCTAAGGAGTCATGCCTTCTCATGCTGTGTCCAAAGTATGACAAGCCCGTTTTAAATCATCTTGGCCTCCAGGAAGAGTTCAGGCTTGACACTGATCAAGGCACCATTTGTCTTTTGGTGGCCTCCATAGTACCTCATCAATGGTCCTTCCTGCTCTCCACAGGCACCACATCTCAGGTGAGTTGAATCGCTTCTGTCTGCCTTTTTACTGACCAGTTCTCACATTCCCAAATTGTGATGGCTTGTAATACAATGGCTTGGATGAGCCTAACTTTGGAAGTTGGCTCAAGTATAATGAAAGCTCATGCAACAAGCTCTTTCTTTTCAATTAGTGTCAAGCGCTACAAGATCCTTTGGCACACCGATTTCCAGACTAACACGGTGATATCTTTGAAGTTTAGTACTCCAGAAATAGCTTGAAGGCACGACAACAACAGCAATTCAATGTTATGTCTTTGAACTTTAGGATCTGTCTTTTTTTCAGGGTGCTAGGGATGCGCTTTACTTCACCTCTTGGCTCAGAGCAGAAATGGGTCCGCTTGGAGATGTCATCATCCACAGGGTTGCCATGAGGCAGGGATTGTGGCAACAAAACAGCTGTAAAGGCCAAGGGATGAGTTGGTTGGGATCGGGATGTGGGGAGTGGGGGTGAGGGTGAGGTGGGCACATAGAGTACTGGAAGACACATGACAAGAACCAGAGCTTGGGAAACTTAGGGATCGGGGCCATGGCAACCTCATGCCACAGCCCCTGATGCCATCCTCTGAGGGTGCAGGTGCACTCGAAGATGGGCACCATAGCTGTGGTGACATGGCTGTATAGCGCCCCTTCCGCGCTGCGTCACATTTGGACACAGTGTCAAGTGGGTTTACAACTGTAAGCTAATTTGCCCCCAACAACCTGGGTACTCATTTTTAAGTGACCTCGGAAGGATGAAAGCCTGAGTCAAGATTGAGCCCTTTTGGCTGGTCTTGAACTCGCAACCTTGTGGTTTTGAGTGTGTGGCTGCAGTAGAGGCATTTAAGCACTGTGCCACCCAGGGCAACCCGTGAATGAGGCATTCGCAAGAGACCCTATCATCAATCACCCTGTTCAAGTCTGCAGACTCAGAACCGTGCCTTCCTTGATTGAGTCTCTCCATGTGGACTGCAGTCTTCCTCTTTTCTATCACCTTCTACTAACTAAGTGTAATGGGTCCTTTCTAGTGAGTCATGTCTTCTCATGATGTGGCCCAAATACATCAGCCTCAATTAGTCATCGTTGGCTTCTAGGGTCAGGTTGGATTTGCTCTTTGACCCATTGGTTGTGGTTTGAGCCATCTATGGTATCTGCAGACTCTTCTCCAATACCCGCA
>NC_056522.1:141545648-141564989 GCF_019175285.1 Sceloporus undulatus | reverse complement strand
GGAGGCCCAAGCCTTCACAGAGGCTGGGAAAGGGAGTGGGGGCCGGGAGGAGGCTGCTTCCCACCGCGGTGATCACCGCGATGAGGAGCAGCCCTTGCATCCTTCCCGGCGTGGGAGCAGGCCGAGACTTCCTCCCAAGCCGGGAAGGAGGAGGAGGACAAGGTTTTAAAATGTAGGACCTTAAAAAAAAGGTCCTACATTTTTAAGCCTTGTCCTACATTTGTCCCGGTTCGGAGCTCCTCAGTTATGGCAACCCTAGACTCATATGATCTCATGATCTGAATCAGGGCCTCCACTTCAACTATTTCCCACCTGACTGCTGAGCTCCCTTGATCCCAGAAGGTGGCAGTGTTATTCCTCTTTGCAATATTGCATGTCTAGGCTAAGCAAGAAGAGCCAGGCAAAAAAAAGGATAGGCTCATCCAGGCCATATTGTGCCATGTGGCTGCTGAAGTGGGCAAGTTTTCCTGGCAAAACACCTTGTGGGGCATCCCACCTCCAGGACAAGCCTTTCCTTAAAACCTATCCAGTGTTGGCCATACAGACAATAACATCCAAATTCCGCAAAACGGTGAGGCCGTTGTTGGGCCAACCAAAATGTGCAAAATTCACGATGCAAAACTTTCAAAGTTTTCCAAATGCAATGGCAGAGGTTACTTGAGAAATGCAGGGTTCCCTAGCTAATAAGGGGGTAGGTAGCCTTGCAAAGGACAGAGACAACCGATCTCAAAAGGAGTGTCTTTTTGTGTTGATAATGGAGTTTAGGTTTTATTTCCTGGACTTTAAAACTCTATCTGCCAGAGTCCACAAGGCCAGAAGGAATAACCTCTGCCTGGATGGATATCCCTCCATGCCACCCTAACTGAGAACAACCACATCTGGACAAAATGTAGGCCTGTGACTCCAACATGGTCATATTTTTCTTTCTCTTGTATCATTTGTAACATCTTTGCCTTATGAAGAGGCCGGTGGAGCTTTGAAAGCTTGCAACATGGGTCTCAGAAGAAGTACCTTTTTATATTGGTAATCGAATTCAGATTTTATTTCCTGGAATGCTTTGTTCCCAGTGCCCCATGGCCAGAAGGAGAAAGGACCCGCTTGCAAAGCTCCCCCCACAACACCTCAACACAAAACAACACAACAACATCTTGATCAAATGCAGGCCTGTGAGTAATATTGCCATTCTATGATTTTTTTTTCCTCCCATACAATTTTTAAAACACTTTTGCCTGATGAAGAAGCCAGTGGAGCTTCAGAAGCTTGCATCGTGTACACTATGTTGTGCCTTTTTGCTGGTTAAATAAAGGTATCACTGTTTTGTGCATTTTGGGTGGGATTGTCCATATATATTGCTCTATGGCCAATGCAGCTCCCCTCTGAGTAGGTAACATGCAGTTTGTGCCTTTTGGTTGGTCCTATAAAGGTATCCTTTGTTTTGTAGATTTGGGGTGTACTTTGCTACAAGGCCAACAGGGCTACTACTCCTGATGGATAGGTAATGTGTACTTGGTGCCTTTTGGTTGGCTCCATCAAGGCCTCCCTATCTTGTGTACTGTATTCTGGATGTTCTTGTATTTTTGCTACACAGTCAACATGTAACATGTATTTTGTGCCTTCCGTAAAGGTCTGTCTGTTTGGTGGATTTGGGGTGTTGTTGTCCTTTGCTACCTGGCCCACAGGGCTTCCTCATAAAGGCCTCATGGCTTCTGTGGATTTGGGATGTTGCTGTACTACAGTACTTTCCCTCTGGGCTGCAGCAGGAGGCGCGCGAGGGCAGGAAGGAAAGAGGGAAGGGAGAAGGAGAGGGAGGGAGGGAGGAAAGAAGGAGGGTCTGAGGCAGTGGCTTTAGGAGGGAGACACACCTCGGGAGCCCAGCAGGTAAGTGGGGAAGGAAGGAAGGCTGGAGGGAAAGCAGGAGCCCCAAGAGGTGGAGGGTGGCCAAGGAGAGCAGCTGGAAGAGACAGGCTCTGCCGCCTCCTGCTGCTGATGCTGCTTTTCCTCCTCCTGCTGCGCCTTTACGCAGGGTCTCTCTCTCTCTCTCTCTCTCTCCTGGCCCAGCTGTTCCCCTTTTTGGGAGGCTTTGAGTGACAGGGAGGAGGGCGAGTGGGCCTTCAGGGAGCAAAGCCCCTCCTTGGCTGAGCAGGCGGTGCCTCTGGCTCCTGGGAGGGAAGAAGAAGGAGGGAAAGATTAGAAAGAAAGGAAGGCCTGGGGAGCAGAGGTCCTCCTTATTTCCCTTTGCCAGGATCTGCTGCTCTCCATTTCAAGCCTCCTTCTCTCCAGGAGGGAGTCCAAAACTCAAAGCTTAAGAAGCATGGTTTTAATGTTTCTAGGGGTGTTTCTAGTTCAGGGTGAGCAGACTATTCCTCCCTTTCCAGGACCAGTCCTCCATTTCAAGTCTCCTTCTCTCCAGGAGGAATTCCAAAATGTCCTCCCTTTGGAGCATAAGCTTAGGAAGCATGGTTTTCATGTTTTATATTTAATTTAATATTTAATATGGTTTTAATATTTCTAGGGGTGTTTCTAGTTCAGGGTGACCAGACTATTCCGCCCTTTCCACGACCAGTCCTCCATTTCAAGCCCCCTTCCCTCCAGGAGGCATTCCAAAATGTCCTCCATTTGGAGCATAAGCTTAGGAAGCATGGTTTTCATATTTCTAGGGGTGTTTTTAGCTCAGAGGGTGACCAGACTTTTCCCTCCTTTCCAGGATATGTCCCCCATTTTCAGGCCTCCTTCTCTCCAGGAGGGAGTCCAAAATAGCCTCCATGTGGAGCATAAACATAATAAGTGTGGTTTTAATATTTTAGGGATGTTTTCTAAGTCTGAGTAACCAGACTATTTGTTTCTCTGCTGAGAGACAAGAGAAGAAGTACTTTATATCTCACCACACAAAAGCACAGTCATTCCCTGAGACATCAAATGGTGCCCTGAGGCACAACATTTCCTAGGATCTAAAAAACCCCTACAAACATTTAACAAAATCTCTCTCCCTGTATGTACACTGATGTGTGCAAAGGGAATTCTTCATATGTTCATGGGCCTAAGCTAAACGCCTACAGAAAGTGCCAGGATTCAAAGCTACCTGGATCACATGTAATTTGTCTTGGAAAGCCTGCTACAGATATAGTTCTAATGCCTGATGATACAGCATTTTGACTTTTGGGCTGGGTTTCTGGAAGACCAGGGCTTGAATCCTTGCTTGGTTTTGGAAACCTAGTGGGTCACCTTGGGCATGTCACACTCACTCAGGACCTTATTGCATTATACTCTTAAAGCAGGGCTAAGTCGCTTTAACCAGTGTTGCCAACAAGCCTCGAACAAAATTCCTGGAAATGTCTGTCCAAAACCCGCTGAATCCCCCCAGATCACACGGAATATTCAGTCACAATTCCCGGAAAATTCCCATAATGTTAAAATGGCAGATGTTTTGCAAATAAACGTAAATATAATTGAATAAAAATAATTGTAACTTATTTCAACTCTCAAAATCACCATTGAACCAAACAAAGAATCTTTCAGTCCTTTAAAGATATTTATTTTGACATGAAGGAGGTTCAGGAAGCTTTGTGCCAAATAGAAATGTGTTCAGATGCAACCACACTGCAGAAATAAATCCAGTTTGAAACCCTTTTAGTTGCCCTGGCTCAGTACTAGGGAATCCTGGGAATTGTCTCTGGAGTCTGGAGTGAAGATGCAGCCTGAGTTGGGTCCAAGACACACTGCAGAAATAATCCAGTTTGAGACTGCTTTAACTGCCCTGGCTCAGTGCTAGGGAACCCTGGGAAGTGTAGTTTTGTGAGACATTGAGCCTTCTCTGTCAGAAAGAGCTCTGATGCCACAACAAACTACAATTCCCAGGATTCCCTAGCACTGAGCCAGGAGAGTTAAAGTGGTCACAAACTGGATTATTTCTGCAGTGTTTTGGACCTTCGTTATTAAAAATGCTCAAGGTCCAATCCATACTGCAGAAATAATCCAGTTTGGGACTGCTTTAACTGTCCTGGCTCAGTGCTAGGGAACCCTGGGAATTGTAGTTTTGTGAGAAAGAGCTCTGGTGCCACAATGAACTACAATTCCCATGCATCTGAGAAAATACGCTTAAGTCTAGGAAAGCTCATGCTGCCAACTTTTCTTTCAGTGAGACTCAAAGGTGCTACAAGATCTGTCTCACTATCATCATCACCATTATTATTATCATTATTAAATCCAAATGCAGCTGAAGAAGTGGACTTAAATTGGCAACACTGATATCCTGTAGACTCATTCTCTGGGGCTGTGATCTGGAAGTGTGGAGGCAATTCCCTTGTCAAACCAGGGAATCCTGGGAATTGTAGTTTGTTGTGACATGTTGAAACACTGCTTTTACTGGCAGCCAGGGCTCCATGCATGGAATTCTGGGCTTGGTGGTTTGCCCAGAATCCCATCATCGCAGGGAGCCTTGCAGTTAGAAGCAGTGCCAAACTGGATTATATCTGCAGTATGGATGGCAATGGAAAAGGGAACGAAAAGAGAGCCACAAACCAAATTCTTGGAAGACAGGGCAGCAGGGGTGCCAACTGACCAGGTGCTCTGCCCATGCTCAGAGGCATATTTAATCACTAACACACACACTCAGGGACATCGCATTCACATCTCACAACCCAAATGGTCCTCACAGTACAACAACAACCCTGAGAGGTAGGCTTGGGGCACTCTGCCCAAGCTCAGGAATTCTGAAATTCAAATGTCACTCTCAGGCAGACACAGAAGTCCACAACATCAAGCCATGATACCATTGTCAAGTATTGCCTTTGTGTGCCTTAAAACTTATTTCTTACTTGGAAATCCAAGGCAATTGGGATTAAGCCAGCCAAGATCCCTCACTCCCTGCCTCTCTCCAGCACTTTTGCCCCTGGAGCCTAAGAATGCCTGAGGGGGGGTGGCAATAATCACTGTCCTCTCTCTGATTGGCTGAACTATTCCTCCAAACAGTTGGGGTTGGTTGGGCTTGCTCCGTCCTGGCTCTCAGAGGGAGTCATGAGAGAGAGAGAGTTTTCTCCAGCCCTCTTGGCTGAAAACTGTTACACTCCAAAGGGTTTTGGTTGCTCTGCAGCAGGCTGCAGCTGAAACTGGCCAAAGGCACGGAAAAGGCACTGAATTAGAGCAAGGCGCGGAAATCACACGAAAAGCTCTGAAAAGTCACCGTTTTCGTGTGAAAGTCGCGAAATTGGCAACACTGGCTTTAACTGCTCTGCCTCCTGTTGCATTTTGGGGTTTGTAGTTCAGTGAGGCTTAAGAGCTCTCTGGCTAAATATTCTAAATGCCCCTTCCTAAACTACAAGTTCCAAAATGCAACAGGAGGCAGCCACAGCAGTTAAAGCGACATAACCCCGTAATGCAATAAGGTCCAAAGTCTCAAATCTGAGCAAATCACACCAAGAAAATCTTATGATAGGGTCACCATAGGGCTGTCATAAATCAGAAACAACTTGAAGGCATACAACAATAACAATATAGGCCAAGAGTAACCAAATTGGCCCTGTTTTCCACATCCTCGATGGGCCAACTCCAGTGGTCCCAACAGCTATTTTTCCTCTCCCAGACATACTACGGGCTGCACCATGCTCCAAACAGTGGAAGTAGATGTTAAACCTCTTACGGTTCTTAAAATGGCTTGACAAAGAGGCTCAAGAGGGAGCTTATTACTACGGTCTCCATTTGGTATTGCTGTCACCTTGCTCCAAGTCTGAATCCTGGCACAAATGAACTCCACATGTGTCCTTAGTGCACTGTGTGAGAGTGGGAAGAGAGAGGTGGAATGTCAATTTTGAATTGCAAAGCCTTTGGTATTTCAAAAGGATATTAGGGTAAAGAAGGAGAGGAAAGACTTCTTTGCAGAAAAGTAAAGAATTACTCTTTACTGTAAAATATGAAAATTAATAATAAAATGGCAAAATCAATGTTTGGTTTTCAGAAGACACACACACAGAGTCCGCTCTCCTTATCGGCAGACTTGTCATCTGTGGATTCAACCATCCACAGACAGCAAGCCCCTGTTTTCATTAATGGTGGCACGTGCACGCAACCGCTCCACCACTAATTTTAATGAGCATGCATGGATTTTCATATCCATTTGAATACGGAGGTCTGACTGTACAGTATATGTATATATATTCAAGCCATGGATGGTTGACTCTGGAGAAAAAATCTGTGGCTGTGGAGGGCCAACTGCAATGTATGCAAATGTATTTGCAACTCTGTTTTCACACTCCATTTTTGCTGTTTTTTAAATTACCACAATCTGAATGTCTGTATTGTATGTAGTAGAGTTGTTTCCATTTACAAACCATTCTAATGGGAGCATGGAGACCAGTAACATATTTTAAAATGCTTTGCTTTTGCTGGTGAACACTTCCTAACCTTTCAGCCGATTTCAACCTTTTTCAGTACCTTTGACTGTGTCTACTTTGCTTTTTCCTCTAGACTTCTCATCATGAGTGTTGACTGGTTTGGCTTTGGTTATGCTGCAATTGTGGCTCTTGGAGGGGTCGTGGGATACATTCGCAAAGGTAAACATTGGAATAGTAGTATGCAGGACGATTTGTTGTTCTTCTTCTTCTTGGTATTATTATTTAAATCTCACCTTTTTCCCAGTGTGGAATTCAGTACGGCTTACAAAAAACACATCATTAAAAATTCACATAATAGAATTGGAAGAAGGGACAGTAAAAGTAAATATGGTTAAATGGATGCAGGATCTTGGAACCAAACCCCAGTGTATAACAAGGGTCCACTGTATATATAAACTACTGAGATATATTGCCGCTCATAATGTAATTACAAGTAAGCTGTTATTTTAAATTGAAAAAATAAAAAAATCACATAATACAAAAGTGAAAAAGTGATTAAACTATCAAAAATAAAACCAGTTAAAACACACACAAAACACCAGCACAAGAAAACATTGATTAGTCAATTTTTGAAACAGAAATGTCTTCATTTCTCTGTAGAAAAAAAACAGGAGGGTGCCACTCTAACCTCTCTGGGAAGAGAGTTCCAGAACCTGAGAGCAGCCACCAAGAAGGCTGTGTCCATGTTCCCACCAGATGTTCCTGTGAGGGTGGTGGGACAGAGAAAAGAGCCTCTCCACCAGATCTCAAAGTATAAGCTGATTCCTAAGGGATAATACAGTCCTTCACGTAAACCAAATGGATATCTGGAGACTGGAAGAATTATGAAGCAATTACAGTTGGCCCTCCACATTTGCGGATTTGACTTTTGCGGATTTCATTATTTGCGGTTTTTATTAGTATTTTCTGTCAGGAAATTTCTAGGTTCCCCAGCACAACTCTACCAGACGTTGACCATAGAGTTGTGCTGGAGAATCTACAAGTTTCTAGAGAAAACACTTCTCTAGGCATTTGTAGGTCTTCCAGCATGATTCTATGATCAACCTCTGGCAGATGATGACAATAGAGTTGGACTGGAGGACCTAGAAATTCCTAGAGAGTGTTCTCTCAGGTAAAAAGAATAGTGTTGTTGTTGCTTTTTTCATTTTTTCCACATTACCAGGGATCTTTAACCCCTAATCCACTGTACTGAGGAACCAACTCAGTTCTACAAATCAGATGCTGGTATTACTCGGGTTTATTGATTTGTATGTGCTGCATTTCTTAGAAAAGTTTATCTCTTATTTTATGCTCAGTAGACAGAACTGTTCAGTGTTAACATATTATGAATTTGTTCGGAGGGGGGCGGGGGAGGAATCCTGAAAATCCCTGTAAAGTCTGAAAGTACTTTTTTCCCCTTCTGCATATTCTGTGGAATTATTGAGATCAGCTGCTCTGTTGTTCTTTTTGTGTGAGCTAAGAAGCAACAGTTCATTATTGTAATTGGTGAACTAAAATAAAAAGATGATAATGGTCAGAATCCAAGAACACTGATGCAGCTGTACACAATCCAAAACCTCCCCTTCCTCTTCTCAGTTTCGTACTGCAGCACCTTGTTTTCCACACCAGAAAACCTGCTGAGGAATTATCCAGACTTGTGGCTTCTATATAAATGCAGCATGAAATACTTTGAACCCTCATCAGTGTCAGTTAGCTGTCCACTCCTCAGCATGAATTGCTATAAAAGAGAAAGCTCATGTTTTTCTGTGTTACTGGTTCTTATGTACAGAATAGAGAAAAAGGAAAAGAACATAGAAGTGTCAAATTCTGTGGCTTTTTGTCATTGTCTTAGAATCACAATCTGGAATGGACTACAAGGGTCACCTACACTAACCCACCACCTTGCAGAAATAAAAAAAAATAAAGTACTCCCGAGTAATGACTATCCAACCTCTTTGATAGACCTCCTAAGAAGTAGAGTCCACCACCACCCCAGGCAATCTGTTGTACTCTTAAACACTTCTTACCATCAGGAGGTTCTTCCTGATTTTTAGGTGGCATATTTTTTATTGTAATTTAAACCCACTGGTTCCTGCCCTAGTCTTAAAGAACAGCAGAAAACAAGATTGATCCATCTTCTGTGTGACACCACTTCAAATATTTAAGTCTCTCTCTCTCTCTCTCTCTCTCTCTCTCACACACACACACACACACACTCGCCATCTTCTCTTGTCTTTGTCATTCTCTTTAATCATTTAATAACCATTCAGAACTGCTAGCTACAAGATGAGATCCGATAGTGACATGTTGGAGCATAGCACTCCACCAGCATTGCTATGATAAGTTTCCTATTCCAAAATTGCACAAGGCAGTTTGGCAGTGGCAAGGAGCACACCCACAGCCAAATAGTGCTGAAGGGGAAAAGGAGGTGCTTGCAGTTGTGTAGCTAGGAAACAAGGAATAGCTATTATCCTTTTGGCCTTCCAGTGTAATACTTGTGGATACAGGAGAGGAATGATCCTCTCCCCCTCCAATTGCACCCAGTTGTTTCCCCATCCTTTTAGCAACTGTTTGGTTGTGGATGCTGCCCCTCAGTACTATAAAGCTTCAGTTGCAGCAGAGAAGGGGGCATTGAACAAGGAGATATATGGGTATCCCCTTCTGCAACAACCATTAATGTCACCTCTAGGATTCTAGCCCAAGTATGATTTTTAATAACTTAGTTTCAAATTCCAAAAGTGATTGCTATAATTTAGAAATTGAGTTGTTTTTTTTAAAAAAATTATGAGTACTTTTCTCTTTTTCTTTGTTTTTTGCTTCTTTTTTCTACATTTTCCCACTTTTTGATACTAAGCTTGTATATATGTGATTGCTATTGCAGGCAGCAAAATCTCATTGATTGTTGGTCTCTTCTCTGGCTTGATGGCTGCTTATGGTGCATACTGGGTAACCCATGATCCCAGGGATGTGAAGATTTCATTGAGTAAGTATCCCTTTTGACAAGAAAAGCACCTTAGAAGAAAGGGTTGAAACACACTCTTAAGAGCATTTGCTTTACTACTGTAAAACAGAGGTGGGCAGCTGTGGAAGCCTAGCTGGCCATATTAACCACCTAGGAAGTCTTGGCAAAAATGCATGCAAACACTAGTATGGGGACATGTTTTGGGTTCAAAAAAGATCTCTTCTGGGCCTAGATTTGACCAGGGGCCCCACAAAATGTGGTGGAAATGCAACTCAAGTGGATACAGTGGTGCCTCGGGTTACGAAATTAATTCGTTCCGCGGCCGCTTTCGTAACCCGAAAAGCCTTCGTAAGCCGAATTGCCATAGGCGCTAATGGGGAAAAGCCGCGTTTCGTGCGAAAAAAGCCGAAAAAAAGCACCAAAAATTTTCTTCGTATCCCGAAAAAAAACATTCGTAACCCGGAACAATGATTTCCTATGGGATTTTTTCGTATCCCGAAAATTTCGTAACCTGGGTATTTCGTATCCCGAGGTACCACTGTACTTTGGAGTACTTGGGGGCAAACAAGTTTTTTAAAAAAATGTTTGCAAAAATTGGTTTTTGATCCAAATATGATGGACATGCCCTCAACACCCCTATATTTGGAGCCATTATGAGGCAGAATATTGGGGTGGGGGAATGGTTTGCAAAAACATGTTTTTGATTCTTGGGGCAGGCAGCTTTTATCATCACAAAAACAGCTCTGTGGCCACGTGGTCATGAATTGCACTTTGCCCACCCCTGTTCTAAAAGACTTAATCTAAGAGCTGGATAGCCTTAAAGTGTGAAGTATTATTTTTTGTGGCAGCAGAAATTATTAATTCCAAATAGATACCAATTACCAAAATCATCTTTGATTTTTTTTGGCTATGGTGTGCATTGGCTTTTAGTGGACAAATTAAAATGGAGTTGAGGCGAGAGAGCTGCTTGTTTTCTTTAATATTGGGGGATGCTTTTCATTTGGCAAGTGATCAATGGGGAAGTCCCTGCTTTGCTCAAATTTTATTTGTGTGCCATATTTATACCCCATAGGTTTCATACTTTCCAAACAGGTTCTTGAGTTTCCTTTTAAATAGCCTAGGGGCCAAACAAATGAGCAGAAAAGAGCAGCCCGAAGCTGCTACTTCTGAAAGCGGCCTGAGACCCCTCTGACCACACCACCCACTCCTAAGGCAGCCTGCATACTCACACTATGATTTCATGGCATGGCATCAAGCTGCACTGCTAGATTTTCCTTCTCCCCCCTTTTGCCCCCACCATCCATGTGCACCATTGCAGGAACTCACCACCGGCAACTGCTTCCTGCCTAGATGCGATCCCATTGGATGGCCAGCCCCTTTGATTATACACACAGTTACACCTGCGACCCTCCACTGGGCATCGGATCAGAGATGTGCCTAGTAAAACACTGGCAATGCACAAGCATGCCCCTCTCGCCCCCCTTTCACCCATGCCCCGTCTTGGACTGGCTGATTTCTGTAGGTTGTACTTATAGCCATAGAATGTGTCACACTTTCCCTTTTTTGAATTGCTGCCTCGACCCCTGGCTCCATCATTTTTAAACGCGTACCTGCACCAGTGCATTTATACACCACTTTAGGATTAGGGTTAGGATGGAGTGCTCCTTTGGGACTGGTCTCATATCAGGGCGTTTATATGCAGGGTTGAAGGTACACACTTTTTTGGAAGGAACAGTTTCTTGCAGGTTCTTTTTAAATCTGCTTTCCCCCCTTTAGTGCGGTCACAATGTAGTTTCTGGCCGCTTCAGGGATGTGCATAATCTAAACACCAGGCCCCCAAGCAGCTGGAAACCGCTTCTTTTGACCCATCAGTTTGAGGGCCTAGTGTAGTTTGGATCTTTGAGACATGGCTAAAAGACAGGTGGAAATTTTCTGTCATAATGAATACTACATGCTTGTTTGCAGTTACTGCTTTTCTTCTGACCATTGTCATGGGAGTGAGATTTAAGAGGACCAAGAAATTAATGCCAGCTGGAATCATAGCAGCTCTAAGGTAAACGGTGTCGTTTTAGACTGCAATCCTTTTCACTCTTACTCTGGAGAAAGCCCCATTGAACATAATGAAACTTCTTTTTGTGTTCCATTGCTTTTGATTGTGCTGCATATGTATTTAAAATATTGTCAAAAAGATGCTTTTCACTTAGTTTTTATCCCACTGTAGTCACAGTGGTGGGATACAGACCGCCCAAAAAGGGCGGTCTGCCCGCACCTTGTTTTGCTGTGCAAGGGAGCCGCGGTGGACAAACCACGCAGCTTCCTCGCGCAGCAAAAGGAACCTGGAAAAAGCAGGTTCTTCCTGCAATGCCATAAGGATGTCGCAGTGTGCCAATGGTGCACTCGTGACATCCTTATGGCAGTGTGACGTGTGGATGCTAAGTGTCTGTTGCGTCAAAATGGCGGTGCCCTCGTTATGTGCTAGGGGTGAGGCCAGTATGGGCGGTGCGCCCTCGGCCAACTCCTAGCACATGACGGGGGCACCGCAAAGGCCTGTCTGGATCGGGCCAATATTTCAAAACTTCTCAGACGAGATTCTGACTATACTGTAGTTATAATATGGCACTGAGATCTGGCATGACAACTTGAATGATCTGGAGGTCTGATAAAACAAGTTGCTGTGGTACCTGCTGGCAGTATATGTTGAGCACTATAGCGTGAAAGCTGTTTACTGTCATTCAGCCAAGTATCACACCTAAAACAGCTTTATTTGTGAAGGCTGCTAAAAGTATTTGCTCTACATATAGAGCAGAGGACTCATTAATTTGACTTTTTGTATATATGAACATGCATGTCTACTTTTACTAGGTGAGTGATGAGTGTAGTCCAGTACATAGACTATACTTAAGTGCAGATTTTTATCAAAGGCAGCCTTTTGCCTTAAAATTTAAAAAAGAAGAAGCAGTAGCATTGTCCTTAAGGCAATGAAAGATGGTCAGGAGTACTTCTGTAATCCTTGATAGGTTCTGGGAAGTTAAGTAGTAGCAGTTTGTGTTCTTCAGGCTTTTTCAGTGGAGAGTAGAAAATAGCATTTTCCCTTACTGGTCTTTATGGTGCAAAGAATAAAAATATTTAGAATAGCCATCCAGATGTTGGGACTGTAACTCCTAGCAATCCCAGCCAGTAGTGAGAAAGGCCACATGATTCCCACCTGTGATTTAAAATAACCAAAAATACACACACACATGGATAGGTTATGAAGTCATGATATTTCTTTTAAAAAATAAAGCATAGAATATTTGAAGCCATGCATGTGGGAATGTCAAACCTGTCTTAAATGGCAATATAACTGCTAAACTGATACCTTCATCTTACTTTTCCTTCCTTCCTTCCTTCCTTTTTTTTTTTTTAAATGTAGCCTTCTGATGGTTTTGAGACTTGTCCTTCGGCTGGTATGAATGACCAAAGCAGCAAGAAACAACGTTTATATCATTCGATGTGAACAAGCAAAAATTTCAACGCTTCCCATTCTCAGGGATTTGGTTCCAGACCACCCCTCATGCAGATGGTAAAAAACGCAGATGGACGTGTCCCATATTATTCAGTGGCAATTATCCATGGGCAGTCAAATCTGCGGATTCCCAGCCTGCTATTACTAAGGGTCCACTGTAATGTCTCTATAAATCAAGTACCCAAAGGCAGTGTTACTCCTTGTAGATTTGGAACTAGATTCTTCAAATTACATTGTGTTTTTAGTGCCATTTTCCTGGCATCTGTGTTTTTGCTTACAGTGGTAACTAGTTTGTTCTTTTAAAAATCTTAATTCTTTATATGCTAAGGAGCTTTCAATTCTACCTTTCTCCCACAAAAGATAAGTGGGGGTCACAGGGCCTTTGAAACTCAGGTTAGTTGTATTTAGTGGGCACACAATTTGTATAAAGTCCCAAATAACAATTTTTGGAGAACATGTTATGAAGCAATGTAATATGGATCATGTAATATATTGCTGCTCACTTGCTGACAATTTATTAAGTTTTGTCTCAGTAGCACCAGAAAGATCTTTATTTTGGAAACGCAGTAATGCTTGTCTCCTAAAATCCAACATGTATAAACTGCCAAAAACCTGAAATAAAGAAATTTCAATACTTTGAAGCCATACCTGTGTGGCTTTTGACTTTAGAATATGTCAGGGTTTTTGTTTTTTTGAAATATTTTGATATTTGAATTGCATGGAAGAAGAGACATATGACTACAAGAGCAATTGGGATGCTAGAACTAGTTTGTCTGTTTATATCCCTGAATCCTTGCTTTCATGGAACCGCAACTTTTCATCATTACCCAAAGAAAGGGCATGCCAACTTTCCAAAGCTTTTGTTAATGAGCTAAAACTTTTATTATTGTTTTCTTGAGAAACAAAAATAAACCTATCCTACCACTGAAGAAAGAAGTGTCCTTTGATAGTTAATGCACGCTATCAATGTAGGTATTACTTTCAGACAAAATGCTTAGAATTACTCAATGGCTACCATCCTGCACTAGTACCTCTTCAGCTGAACTGGTTTGGCCATCTGGTTTTCTGAAGTAAAAACAATGCATTGGTTCATATGTACCTCAGAAACCACATTGGAAAATTACTTTGACTGAGACCTAAGCACACTTATGCAAATGCACCAGAACTTGCTTTTAAAAATGAAAATCCTCTTGGTGGCATCTGTTACTGAAACAAGATGTTATAACTGTAAGTACTTTTTCAGACATTGCACAAGAAGGTATTAAGTACTTCCTTGTGCAGCAGTTTTGCTTGGCTGAGCATAGCTTTCCATTTTGATGTAGTCACTGATTGCCTACAGGGTTGCACCAGGAAAAAGCCTTCCTGCTATTGCCCAGCTGGTTACTGTTGCCCTGCTGGACATCTGTGGGACCTAGGTGCAGGTGTGTTGGTGAAATGCTATGTTGTACCAGTTCCAAAATGCAAGCCAGAGATGCAAAATGCCAAAGAGTGCAAACAAATACAGTTAATCAGCAATGAATGAGAAGTTTATTCAGTTGTCAAGGCAAGTATCTTTGGTCATAATTAAGTAGTTCATGCTGGTGATTACTATGATGGGATATAATTATTTCATAAAAATTTAATTCAATTATGAATTTTCTAAATAACTGTTTAACCCCTTCTAATATGACACATGAATACATTTGAGATGGATTCCAGTTTATTCTTAACATTGCTCATGTGGAGAGACAGCGAGTGATACAATGCCTGTTTATGAACCTGGGCAGTTCTGCTCTTCCGAATAATGTAAAGAAGGCTTAGAAATATAGTGCCTTCAAATAAGAATTCTTATTTACATTACTGAGTACAGGATTTTTCACAGGTTCAAAAGCATTTGAGATTATTCAAGAGGAATTATCTATGTGTGTGCATGCATGAAGATAATATTTCAGTTCACATGGGCCTTATAATTAATAGTACAGCTGGAGAAAAAGAGTAAAATGGCTAAAATTATGCTTTGCAAGATCATCCACAACTTGTATTCTCAAATGCTGTAAATCTTTCCAATTTGTGCAACAAGCTTTTCATCTGTGGGGGGTTTTCTCAGGCCACCAGGCTGCAGGAATTTCTTAATTGTGGGGATGTTGCTTATTCTTGTTTTGAATGCCTAAAATGAAAAATGAAAAAAAAATCATTTAAGGCCAAATGTACCAACATGGCTGGGCTTACTTAAAAGTAAAGTATTCTAGGCATAGTGAAAAGGTTATTGCCAACAGTTCCCCTGATCATTACATTTTAGGATTTTAAAAACAAAGTTTCAAATGCTATTTGGACAAGAGTACTGATAAGAAAGCCATTTGCTTGTCAGTCTGTAGGGTCAAGACCTTGGTTTTGTAAGCAATCTCTCAAAGGTATAGAGGAAAACAGAAATGGTTTTACAGTCTATGTCTCAACTAATCATGTGCTGCATGTCAATGGCAAAGAAAAGAAATGCTACTTGAAAGAAATGACAAAGTGAAATGCTACATATAAACATGAAAACTCATGGTCATTAGTAACAATACATATATTGTTAAAAGTTTGTTTCCCATCCTTATCCTCATCTGTTCCAAATGTATAGAATAAAAATGGATAGGTTGTTGATGTGATTGTCACAGTAATTCCCTGTGCTCCAGCACTGTCCCAAAGGTAACCAAAAATCCTAGCTGAGTAATGAGCAGTGGCATCACTGAAGGAGTCAGTCAGTAGAACTGTCACCATCCTAGCCTGAACTGAGAGAAGAGCAATGTAGGGTTCAAACCATTTACTGTTCAGCGATAAATTAGAATCTTTTCAACTTCAACAACAAAGATGGACAAGGCTCTAGCAAACTCAGCATGGGCACATTTAGACTACATTTGGACTTCATAAGGAGAATCTAGCAGTGTACAGGAGAGCTAAGAAATTTCATGGTGGGGACAGGTAAAGCAGCATTTGTTTTCCCATGCTCTGTGTAAAAATAATAATTTTCTAGTGCTATCGATCAGAATTATTGATTGATATGGTCACCTTTTCCATTTTCCTCTCTTTTGTGGTTAAAAATAAAGGAAAGGAAAAGCAATGGAGAAATAAAGGTTACAAATGGAAGACAGCACCCCCTGGACTGTCTGTAAAGTTCAGTGAATGAGGCAGGACAGTTACATAATAAAGCAGTCTAGGTTTAATTTTATTTGCAATCTGATCTTTCACTAGAAATGACAGGCAACAAGACTGTGATCTTATGTCTGCAAAACACGTTCTGGAGCACTGAGCTGCAGTTCTGTGTGCATGCTGAAAATCTAAGTTTTTATATGACAAGCATGGGTAGCATTTGGTTAAAATTAAGCCAATCGAATCGGGAGATCCCAAGTACCCTTAAATGTAAAATATAATATTAATATAAGAGAAAGGGGTAGACATCCATATACACACTCCCCCAATGTCATAATCTTCATTGCAGTCAGTGACATGCTAGGTACCCAAAACACTGATGAGCTACTGTGATAAGCTACAATTACAGTTCATGAACACATAAACCACCTTACCCCAGTATATCATGTCATTTCCCAGAGATTAGCACTTACCTGCAGCAGAGGAAATTTAGAGAGAATATCAGGCTTCACCTCTGCTGATTCAAGAATAGTTTCAAGCAGATGTACATCTGCCCAACTAAACTTGTTACCAACAAGAAAATCTTGACCATGGTCTTTTAAAACCTATGGAAGGTGAACAAACCAAATTAATGTTGACAGTGCACAGACCTTGGAGTCACTCAATCTAACAGAGACATAAAATCATAGAGTTGGAAGGGGCCTTATGGGTCATTGAGGCCCTGCTCAATCCAGGATCTCCACTTAAAGCATCCCCAGCAGGTAACTGTCTAGCCTCTCCTTGAAGATGTCCAGAGAAGAAGACCCCACTGTCTCTGGGCCAGAGGTTTCCAACCTTTTTGACTTGTGGAGCCCTTTTCAACTTGAGAAATTCAACTTGGCAAATTTCCATTCAGAATGTGATTTCTAATTTTCTTATTTTGATTCTTCTTTTTGTTTCTTATTCTTTAATTTCATTCCATTTTTTTTCTATCATTTTCCTGGAGTGGCCACAGAACACCTGGGAAGTGCATGCAGAGCCCTAAGGGCTCCTCAGAGCACAGGTTGGGAACCACTGCTCTAGGTAATTGGTTCCATTGATAAATAGCTCTTAATATAAATAAGTTCTTTATAATATTCAATCAAAATCTACTCTCCTATAACTTCAAATTGTTAAACCTGATTCTACCATCAGGAGCAGCAGGGAACAGGCCTGCCCCCTCCTCTCTGTGACAGCCCTAGAAGAGTTTAAAGAGTACAAATGTCACCCCTCAGTCTTCTCTTCAACAAGCTGAATTTGCTCAGCTCTTTCAACATTTCCTCAGATGTTTTATTGTCCATACCTCTTATAATCTTTGTTACCCTTCTCTGAATCTGCTCCAGTTTCTTTATATCCTTCTGAAGCACTCAGAAATGAATGCAGTACTCCAGATGAAGCCTGACCAGTGCAGAATAGAGTGGCACTATAACAGTGATGGTGAACCTTTTACAGACCGAGTACCCAAACTGCAACCAAGACCCCACTTATTTATTGCAAAGTGCCACGTTCCTCTGGCTTTCTAGTAAGAAACTGGGGTAAACTCTGTGCTAGGGCAACAGCATGTGTGCCCACAGAGAGAGCTCTGAGTGTCACCTCTAGCACGCGTGCCATAGGTTTGCCATCACTGCACTATAACTTCCTTTAACTTGAAAACTATGTTTCTATTCTAGTAATTGTTAGCTCTGCCATTCAGTTATAATCTACACATTGCATATGCTCCAACTCATTACACAGAGACTCTTAACACCTCAGTCCCTGTATATGTCTACTTTGATATAAGTTCCTTTGGCTTACTCTCAGGAAATCAGGTATAGGGTTGCACATAGTTAATACAGGCATTACCCCGCAAAAGGTGCATTTGATCATATAAATGGTTTTGTGTGATTTTGTGCTGCAGTACAAACTTTGGTCCAAAATCTTTGCAGGTTGACAGCAAAGTCCAATGATACATGTCCTGCAAAGAGATCTTACTGTCTTCCATTCATTCACGTCAAAATCCATATAGCGGGGAATTCCTCTAAGCCTTGAAACAGATGAACCATTCTGCAGTTTCCTGCCATGTTCGGGGCATAGTGTTTAAATAGTGCACTCCCTGAACACAGTGGGAAACTACACTAATGGTACATCTTCAGAAAAAAATTGGACCAAAAAGGAGCAGAAAAATCTGCTCCGTTTTGGCAGCCCAGTTCAGGATCATGGCAGTGGCCCAGATCAGTGCTAGACACGTGTGATCGCTCTGGTCCTGTCATGGTTTATGCGGCCCATCTGTTTCAGGACAAAGCTGCACATTCCTAAAGTTATAGAATATTAGAGTCACAAGTGTTTGCATGGACCATGCAGTCCAACTCCATTCTGCCATGCAGGAACACACAACTAGAGCACTCCTAACAGATGGCCATCTGTTTAGGATGGAGAGTACACCACCCTACAAGATAGTCTATTCTGCTGTCAAACAGTTCTTATAGTAAGGAAGTTGGCTGGAATTCTTTATGGCAGTTAGGTACAGGTACTCAAAATCTCTACTTAGCCCCAACTAGGGGCTATGTAGGGACCATGAAAGCCCCAAATTGCAGTTACCAGGCAGCTGCCACTGCCATCAATGAAGGCCTGTCCCTCGACCAGTCAGGAAACAATTGACTGAAGTTCCCACTCCATCCCATCACAAAAGTGCAAGTGTTTATTGCAACAGGGCTCCTGCTTTTGCCTGTCTCACTGAAGATCATTCACAGGACAGGATGGGACCATCAGTCAGCTGCTTCCTGAGCAACAGGGGGACAGACCCCCCCCCCCATCATTTGCCATCCCAGCATGAGAAGGTTGGAAGGACTGGGCTGAGATCCACTGTGTAGCATTGTAAGTGTGGTGCTTACATATATAATCTCTCCTACAGGATTCTAGCAAATCTCTTTTCTTGTAATTCGAGTTCATTGGTTCTCATTCATGTCTCCAGAGCATAACAAGCAGCAGAGAACAAGCCAGTCTAAGCCAATGCCAGACTGTGACTTACTTTCTCGTAAACTGGGAAGTATCTGGTTGTGGCTCTCTCAATAGTTAGAGCTTTATGCTGTTCTTTGTCGTCAGTCTTGAATGGAAGGTACATCAGCATCATCAACAGATCACCTGTTCCTTCCACATACATGTCAATTCTGTGGGAAGAAGGGAACAATGTAGCAGTTACTTTTTTTTTGGTTGTGTTTGTCAGGATGTGCAAGTTAGCACAGTAAGTTGTGACTAGATGAAGGTGTAGCAAATGGCAGGTGTAACCAGAATAAGGTAAACCTGCAATTACTAAATGAGAGAGCAATTGGCCCATTAGGCCAAGTGGCTATTATAGCCAATCTGCAGACTGTAACTGCTTTGCAAGTCTGCTGGGTTTCTGAGAG
>NC_056522.1:141521690-141545623 GCF_019175285.1 Sceloporus undulatus | reverse complement strand
GAGCGCATATTGGTAATGTTTGCCCGCCCTTGTTGCTGGGAGCATACAGGGAATTGTATGGCTCTCCATGTTTGGCTGGCTTTGCTCTCTGTGAGGTTACATGCTGGCGGACTGGTAATGCTGTACTGACATGCTGCTATATTATGCTTTAATTTTGCTATTTGTTTACTCGAGCATTGTTCTACTGTGGTTTTTTGTTTTTTTTTTTTTTTTTGTCTCTTCAACTTTATGACTGCTGAGTTAAAGCATTTTTTTTTTTGTTAACATAGCCTCCAAGACTTCTGCTGATTGTTATTTTTACCTCACATACACTCCAACAGTTTTCCGAGTATTTTTTTATTTTTGGGTCATTATTTTAATTGTGTTTGTACCTATTAGTCATTTAATTTAAAATGCTATTAGTTTTAAAAAGTGATGAAGTGATTGTGACATGAAATGCTTATGGATGGGAAGCTCGTTCTGTGCCACCGTTTTCCTGGTATCCAGTTTAGGTGTCAAGAACCATATTGCTTCACTGTGTATGTAACAGACACTGGATACTTTTTTTATTGTAAGGGTGTGCGTAAGTTTGTGGCCGCTCCCCTCTGAATCTCATTTCAACAAGCCCTCTCTGCTGGCGATGCGTCGTACTTCAGACTTCTGCGCAAAAGTGATCTCTTTTTTCCTCGTTTTCCAACAGCTTGCTGGGTGAGGGTGAGGTTGCGTGTGGCACCAGCTTTTTGATCCCCTCTCTCAATCAACCACCACCATTGACTGCTATTTTTTATCGGCACTGCCAGCATGCAACCCCTGGCAGATTTATTCCCTGAGAGGAATGCAACGCATCAGGTTAAAAAGGTTGCCCTTTTCCGATTTATGGTAGGGAAAACGGGGGCTTGGGCACATTTGGGCAGAAGTAGTGGCAGGAAAGAGTTGTTGTTGTGTGCCTTCAAGATATTTCAACTTGATCGTGACCCTAAGGTTTTTTTTTGGCAAGCTTTTTCAGAAGGGGTTTGCCAGTGCCATCCTCTGAGGCTGCAAGAGTGTGATTTGGCCAAGATCACTCAATGGGTTTTTCATGGCCAAGCGAGGATTTGAACCCTGGCCTTCTGGCCGTCTAGTTATGAGTCCAATGGGCCGAAAACCCCTGGCTAGTTCGCTCAACAGAAATACACTTTGTGCCGAAGGAGTGTCATCCTAATTGTTTTTATATAGTGATCACAAGTCCCGCAGTAAATTAAAAAATTGGAGTCAAGACGAGGGCCATGACACCAGTACCAAAGCTCTCTCCTTCAGGTCCTTCCCATAGAGGTTGTATTTCCGCACATGTAGTGAGAATGGCTCGGGTCTGCACCATTCTCATCCCATCAATTTCCACCATGGCACTTGCTGGAACAGGAGGGAATCCATCTTTGTAAAAACAGAGAAAAAGTCGCTACGGAAGAAGAACATCCCGTACTACATACAAACCTCATCGCGTTTCAACATTTGATAAATAGGTAATCAACTGGGTGCTTTCTGAATGATTCCATGTTCTTCCTACAATGAAAACTATAAGAGGGCAACATCAGAACTGATTGAAAAGTCCGGCAATGTTGTTTCCCGTTCTTTCCAGTTTTATTCCTGGTGTTAAAAAAACTAATTGATCCTGGACAGCTGCGTATAAAAATGAGACTCTGGTTGTTTATCTTCAGGAGGCTGATAAAAAATATGTCCCCCCCTGGGATAAACAAAAATATGTATGGATCTCCAAAATCAAGTTGGAAAGCACCAGGAACACAAATCTGGGACTTTCCACTGCTTGTTCAGTCCATCTGGGATGCACCCTTTTTCTCTGAAATAGACAAGTAACCACTGTGCCTTTGGGCGGTATCGAGTCTCTGATGGGCGGACAATTGTGGCACTTGGCCAAAATCTCGTCACAAACGTTTCACGGCCTTTTAATGTAGGTCCACTGGCTGCCCCAATTCTGTGAAGGTGCTGTCCACATATTCCATTCCACCTTTCTCCCTGGTGAGACTCGAACCCAGGACTGCTCTTAAGTGTCTCCTGCCATTCGTAACTCTCTTTAGATGCCTAGCATTCTGGGGTTTCAATTTTTTTCCCCCCCTGTTCGTCGCCCTTTCTGGCAGGCTACCAACTATTCTTTGACATGCTCCACCCACTCTATCTAATGTGTTCCAAACCTAAAAGAGTGTTTTTCAGGCCGATGTTGGTAGGCATTTTTACCGTGGTTTCTGGCAACGCACTTAAGGCAGGCTGCTTGTTTGCAATATAACTGAAGAAATTTATTTGCAAGTTCCGGCTGACTTACAGTATCTCTTTTCGTGGATTGTGGGTTCAGCAATGGGTTAACAGTGATAGCACTCGTGCCCTTCACATTTTGCTGAGGTTAGGGCACAGGCCCCTTGTGAATGTGGGAAAACTTGCGAAATAACCAAAACACTGTTGTTTTGACCCTGAGAGGACAGACACCTGCTCTAAGGAACTTCTGTTCTGTCTGTCTGTCTTACTTACTGGTTCTGGTCCCTCCAGTGCAACTCATGTGGTCAACATGCTGCCAGCCATTGATCACAGAATTTGGCACTGGAGCGGAGCTAGACTACAAATGGCCCAGTGGAGTGTGTAGTGTTCTACTCTAGGAATAGCTATAGGTCCCTTTCAGTGGCGACTGTTGGAATTTCATCACCGCAAGGGTTACCCAGTCATGCTCCTCCTGTCACCTAAATGTCACAAATCTGTGTACAGGAGCCTCCTGGTGGGAGGGTCGGGCGCTCGGGCGCTATTAAAGGGGATACTACTTTTTCCATTTTTGTCATGGACGCGTTCTTGTAATTGTTAGGAAATGGGCCCTTTTATAATAATGATTTGATTCATTATTTAAACAAAGGAGCGGCCTTTCCCCGCTATACCATTTATGCTTTGATGCTCGTCCATGACAAAAATTGGAAAAGCTATAGCTGGGCCATGAGCGGATTGCCAACACGCAGGAGCCTAGCTCGGTCTGTGCTCCGGTCGACAGTTTGGTGACGACTTGTTGGTGAACAGGCGTATGACGCCGGAACCCTCCAACGTTGTGGATTAGAACTCCGCCTTTTAGTTTAAAGTTGACTGTAGAGTTGCAACTGGACGGGCCTGTGATTGTCCTAGGAGAGAACATATTAATAAAATCTGTGAATAATCAAATCCACAAAAGTCTAAAGCCGCCAAATGTGTGAGAGACTCGGTGGATGAAATACTTCTATAGTTTACACAGTTTAACTGGTTTCTTC
Source organism: Sceloporus undulatus (assembly GCF_019175285.1). Lineage (NCBI taxonomy): Eukaryota > Metazoa > Chordata > Lepidosauria > Squamata > Phrynosomatidae > Sceloporus > Sceloporus undulatus. The sequence continues at coordinate 141,542,372 of NC_056522.1, read as the reverse complement.
TTTCTTTAGCTTTGACTTTTGTGATTGTTCTCGCTATGAGCTTTCTAACAATAGCGGCCACTTGCTTTACGCGGGGAATCCGTTTCCGGACTTCCCTGCCTATAAGGCAAATTACATGTCATGCTCAAGCCCCATTTTGTAAATGGTGGGGGCTTGTGGCATGGCAGCCGGCAGCCGTGTAGTGGCGCGCTAGGTGCCATGCGCACGTTGGCCCCATTAGTCCTCCATGGGATGCGCCACCCCTTCCCCTCCTGTGTCCCCGTGCAGCTTTTAGCGTATGCTGAAACCGCCATAAGCGTGCCCATGTAATAACGTGGGCACACTGTATATATTTTTTTACAGGCTAAGTTCTCACAGAACCTTTATTAAAATCTTGTAATCCTTTGCGTTTGCCTGTTACTTCCACTACTCACCAAACACTATATCTCCCACCAGGACCCTTTCAACAATATAATTAAGGAAAACGATCTGATCCTTTCTTGTGGTTACTGGATACCCTTTCAAACTGCCCTCTTACAGTACTCACTCCTGGGAGCTGCCACCACCTTTTTCTGGCCGCGCTCCAATTGACTAAGCTGCCAAGGGTCTAATTGCCCGTTGTCTCCACAATCTCCATGTTGTAGTTGCACAGCGAACAGAGTCAGTGAATCAAGGGATTATACATATTTATCATCATGCCCCTTCAGTACTCTTCCCCCAGGTTGCGTTTACAAAAAAGAATCAACAATTTAAATATGAGCAAAATAAAATAAGTTAATAGCCACATACTTTAAAAACAGAGTGTCACAGGGCATTCATCCGGGATAATGAATCATTATGTTAAAAGCTTGGATGGAAAAAACTAAAAGGCCTTTCTGGTATTGAAGGACCTTAAGTACGTGCCAGTTCAAGCCTCTTAGGAAGAGGCATTCTATAGTTGCGAATCCACCATTCAAAGGGCCCTCCTTCTGAGAGCAACCATCTCACTAGCTAGTTGTGGATACCACTGTAGAGGTCCCCATCGAAGGACTATACCCTTACAGATAACCACATGTGCCTCTCCTGGAAATATCTACAAGAGCCTATTCACTTTTGGGTTTTTTGCCAAATAGGATCAAAAGGCTGCACAAATGGCTTTCGGGCCACATGCCGACCAGGGGACACCTTTATCCACCTTTGCCTTACACAGAGACCAGGTCCTCACATTACTCACTTTTTTAATTTTTTCCAAGTCTTCCTTTGCATCTATATTACCGATCTTCAAACTGAAACACAGCATGGAAGAAAATTTGAGTTTCTCCCCACCCCTATCTACAGTACAAAATACACACTGATCTTGGAAAGACCTTAGTTTAAAGCGGCGGGCCTGGGACCACTTGCTTGCGATCTCTGAAAACATGCCCAAAAACACATACATTTTCTCGTTCTGAAACTCTTGATATTCTTTATTCATTCATCCAGGCAACGGAGAAAACTAGGCTCTTTGTTCCTGTGGAAATCATGGCTTGGTCCCAGTACATCATACTGAGTTTCTATAGTTTTATCATTTTTTTCAGTGTGCAGATCTGTCCTATGCCTTGCATACAACTAAGAGCTTATACTTAGTTGCAAAAGAAACAAACAGACGTTGAGCTGCGACCCGGTATGTTTGCAAGTGCCTTCAAGTAGCCTGTGACTTCTTGTTGACCCCATTACTTTTGGAGCATTTTTATTAAACTTTATCATAAGCCCTGTAGTTTTCACCATTCATCCACATCTTTAACTCACTTTAGAAATATATTTTATTTTAAGGCTGTTATTCCTAGATTTAAAAGTTTCATTCTATTTACTGTGTTTACAGATGTTCCCTTTGGGCCTAATTGTATGTTGATTCAGAGACTAATCAAGGGGACACATAGGGATCATGAATACAAAGCAGTCATGAGTGCTTAACTCTTCGTTATGCATTCATAGCTACCCAGTCGGATTCTGCCCTCTGTCAGAATTGTGATATTTTTAACAATTATTATTATTTAACATGAATTTTAGAGGAGAAACTTCCTTGTTCTAATAAATGAGATTGGATTATTTAAATTGAAATAAGGATTTTCTGAAATACATTTTATTTATGCATCTACTTTTATCAAGGATTGTAGCTCATTTCATTTTTTATTATAAACTTGTAATGTTCAATTAACAGATGGGTATTCAAGGATCGGCTATTACCTTGGCATAAAATTGCTGTGTTCTGAACCCTTTCCCTCCTTTCTCCTTTTTTTAGGCTTATAAAACACGAATAAGCAACATCCCAACCATTAAGAAATTTCTGCAGCCTGGTAGTCCAAGAAGACCAGCCCCTGATGAAAAAACAGTTGATGATGTAATGAAAATTTTCTACTGAATTGTTGCTGATAGATGGTGGATGGTTCATTATTTTAGCTGCAAGCAAAATGCAAAAATTGGGATGAAGCAGTTATTTTAATCATTCCAATATCTACCTACAATCATATATGGGCACAAGGCCTGAATAAATTCACTTAACTACATTATGAAGCTCAATTAATAACAGAATGTCAAGACTGACTGAAGAGAAACTGACAATACTGTGACATGTGTACCATTAGACTAGCATGAAATAAAATACATCATTTGTATTTTAGTTAAGCATTTATTTGTCTGGTATGTAACATGATGCACCACAACCACACTGACACACTGGATATTCTGATGAGAAGTTATGTTAATGTGACTGAAAAAGGTCAGAGTGGTTCCCCACTGCCTGGGTTAGAGGCAAGGAAAACCATGTCTAGGGCCTTTTCATACCATATACAGCTATAGTGCTGTGATTCCACTTTGTGCAAGATCACGGCAACACCCCACAATTTGCAGTTTAGATGTTGGGGTCATATTGCCTGCCCCGCCCCCGAAATTGAAGGGTTGGTTTACTTCTTGTAAAAGGCTTCTTTCTCCTGGGTCTAAAATGGGGGTGGGAATTAAAGTATAGTAGACTTACCTGTGGCATGTTGAGGGGTTTAGGGGATGATGAGGGGGGCTGTATTGTTAATTGACAACAAGTTGATTTTTGACTTACAGTGACCCTATGAATGAGACCTCAAAATTACCCTATTATCAACAGATTTGCTCAGATGTTCAAAATGTAGGCTGCAGCTTTCCTTGACTGAGTCTCATCATGGCTCTCATGAGGAAATTGCATGCTCCTGGGAGAACTCTGTGTTCCTGGGAGGCAAGAGGCTATACTGGTGGAAGAAGTTCTGCTGGTAGGGTTTCCCATGACAGATTGGCTTTTCCAAAGGAGCCAGATTAAATGTGCCTCATCTATTTGAGGAAGTAGGCACCACAGAAATGGAAAGGCCGTGGTGGAAAGGGTGGCTTTTTCCAACCCAAAAAGGAACAGTATTTTGCCACTTCTTTTGGGGCTGTAAAAATGCCGGATTGGGGCTGCAGTAACCGCATACCATGCCCCCAATCAAAGCAACACTAACACTGCTTCAGGGCCATTTTGTATATCCCAGAAGATCCTTTTGTATATCCCAAAATATTGTTAGAGAACACAGTATTTTGCCCTTCTTATTCTTTTGCCCCCCCCCCCCCCAAAAAAAAGAAAAACTACTACAAGGTGGAAGAGGATGAAAGGTACACATTCTTGAAGAAGTGTGTGAACAATTCCTTGGGAAGCATGTACATTGGGGAAAAATGCAGGGAAGCATTTTTTAGAGAGCAGAGAAGCTAGAGCTGTAGGAGATGAAATGCAAGAAGGGAGGGAAAACTAAGAGTGCATCCACACTGTAGAAAGAAGGCAGTTTGACACCACTTTAAGTGCTGTAGCTCCATCATAGGAAATCCTGGGATTTGTAGTTTCACAAGGTCTTTCCCCTTTCTGTCAAAGAGTGCTGGCATCTCACAAAATTACAGATCTCAAGGTTCTGTAGGTGTTTCATGTCAAATACAAATATAAGGCAACCCTATGGGCACAATAAATTTTACCATGGGGTGAGAATCGATCTTTATAAAAAGGAACTGACTAAAAACCATTTAGGGTAGTGCTGACAATAGTGGTTTGAGTGTTGGGCTACGACTCTGGAGACCAGGGTTCAAATCCTGGCTTAGCCATGGAAATTCACTGGGTGACCCTGGGCAAGTCACACACTCTCGGCCTCAGAGGATGACAACGGCAAACTTCCTCTGAAGAAACTTGCCAAGGAAAACCCATGATAGGTTCACCTTAGGGTCATCATAAGTTGGAAATGACTTGAAGGTACACAACAACAACAATCATATAGTGCATTCTGTATTTCCTCCCCTAGAACTGGTATCCTGTCTTCTAAACTGAACAGAAGGAAATTTCTAGGTGGAGTATGGAGTTCATGGTGGAGGTCTGGAAAAAAATCCACTTCTCCCATGTGGAGAAGTCTGAATTACAGGAAAATGATCCTTTAATATCTGTGCCTATCTGTTAAGAGCTATTATTCAATCCTCCATGCCTGTGGTTCAGTCAGTTCCCTAGATGGGTGCTTGAGAGTATGTATCTGTTACTTGCACATAGCACTTCTGTTGTGGAAGACACACCGAGGGAATACCCAAGCAACTTCACCAAAGATGATTGCTGTGTAGAAGACAGGGTCTTGTTTTAGGAGCAAAAAGAAATAGAGTCCAAGCTCCATTTCATGTCTTAATGTAGGGTTAAAAAAACATAACAACTCTGCTCATTAAACAGTCAGCTGACATAGGCAATATAAATGGCACTGAGTTTTGTTTTAGCAACAGGGATAATAAAGATTCAACTTCACTCATGTTTTATTTGGTGGTGTTTTTTTCTTCAGCAGGGTGGACAATTTGTCAAACTTTTATCGTGTAAATTCCAATGCTATTGCTATGTTCATCCCCATGAAATACATAGTAAAATGGTGTCCCTTGTATAAAATAGCAAAATTAACATTTGGTTTTTGAAATGTTACACCTGAAAACCTGTCAAAATGCCTCTGAAAGTCACTTGAGAAAAGAATTGGAAATGATTACTAAGTAGACAATACAGTAACTTTGCTTTAACTTGTTATGTTGCATTTAAATGGAACATCACCAAAAAGTGACTGGTTGCAAAGACCACCAGTTTGTTGCAACTTCTGAGCTCAGACTCTACCTTCCTTTTTACCTAGCCACCATCATCAAATGCACTGAGGAAGTGGCTTCAACTCCTAAAAGTGTGTTATTGTTGTTAAGCACCCTCAAGGTGACCTTGACTCATGGCGGCCCTGTGGATAAGACATCTCCAAGACTCCCTTTCCTCCATTATACTTCTAAATTCTTGCAGATTCATACCCGTGAAAAGTTTAGCAAACAGCAAATTTAACAGTCTTCTCAGATGACCCCAAGATTTGTCTTAATTTCGTTGTGTAACAGAATAATATGGTTGGCTGGCTACACCTTTGGAATTTGAGCAAGCTGTACTTTCAGGGACACTGGAAGAGATCTCCTCCTCCTCCTCCTCCTCTTCCTCTTTTTGTACAAACTCAGATTAGCTGAAAGGTTAGCTGTGTGAAGGTCCAGCAAAAAACATTTAATTTGCTCATCTCTGTCGGACTTGAGCTATAACTCCAAAGGAGCTGGCTCAGAGAAAGTTCCTCTCCTAAAACCAAGTTCACAGTTGAAGGTAAGTCATGGAATGCATTGAAAAAATTATTGCAAAATGAAAGCGAGGTGGAGAAGAATATGATGGTGAAGAAGAAGAAGGTCATCATCATCATCAGTCAGAGTCTTGTGGAACCTTTAAACAATTTATTTTATCACAGGATTTCAGGGATTAGAGTCCACTTCTTTCAAGTCCACTGATGGAGTAGGACATGTAAAGCTGGGGTATAATTGTATTTACGAATAGCAGAGCCATAAGGAAGTTGTTTAAACCAAGGGAGAGCAGCACAAATGGAACCATTCATACTGTTATTACACAATTTAAAAGGTAGTTTAAAGTGCTCTTTATTGGCAGTGTTGCCGAAGGAAAGGAAACAGTGGGAATTTTATACAGTAGTGCAGAAGACTGCAAAGGAAGTGAGGAGGAGAGAAATGGATAAAAGCTGAAACCACCAAAGGCAGTTTGGTAACAAGCTGATCACTGTGCAAAAATAATATGCCGGAACTAAACATCTGCCTAAAATAGAGAAAAAACCCGACACCATTATGGGACTTTTTGCTAGTTTGCAGGATCAAAGAGGAAAAAAGGAAGGCAGTTTTTAGAGAGCACAGAAATTATAATTGTAGAGGACAAAAGTGAAATGCAAGAAGGTCCCATTTGTTCCATATATCTTGGCTTACACTACTATCAGCTGGATAAGAAGCTGATAGTGATGGGTACATCCACATTGTAGAAATAAAGCAGTTTGACACCACATTAAGTGCTGTAGCTCCATTGTATGTAATCCAAGGATTTGTAGTTTTGCAAGGTCTTTAGCTTTCAATGCCAAAGAGTGCTGGTGCCTCACAAAACTACAAAGCCCAGGATTCTGTAGGATGGAGCCATGGTAGGTAAAGTGGTGTGAAAGTGCATTATTTCTGCAGTGTGGATGCATCCCAAGTGAGCTGAAAAGGAAATTGAGTGGCCCTTAGTACAAAAACTCTCCCAGGTGTCTACTAACCAGTTATACACTGTTTAAAACATTCCTATTTGCATCATGTCTGTCCGTCTGTCTGTCTGTCTTTTGTAAGTTTACCATAGAACTAAATTTTTAAAAAGTCTGATAAAGTTTGATATATTTTATTGGGGGGAAATGTTTTCTTTGTCCAATTTCTGTCATTGTTGTGTGTCTTCAAGTCAATTCCAACTTATGGTGACCCTAAGGTGAACCTATCCCAGGGGTTTTGAGGCTGAGACTGTGTGAGTTGCCCAAAGTCACCAAGTGGGTTTCCATGGCTGAGCAAGGAATCAAACCCTGATCTCCAGAGTACACTCTCAGAAATTGCAATAGGCACTTCTGAAATCATTGGGATTGTATGCCTGGCATTCTGTTAATGACATATACAGGTGTAAGTTGCACCTACACATGCAGAGTTATGTTTTTTTGCAAAATGTGCACCATTTCTATCCAGCTGATAGTGTTGTAAGCAGAGATATACATATGGAACCATTGTGCATGTGAATATGCATTGCCTGTACGTATTGCTTCTGTGTATGGTAATTGCACAATGGGTTGTCAGCCATGGACATTGACCACTGATCAATGTACATTGCATTACACTGGTATTCAGTGTGTGTGTACATGTGCCTTCAAGTCACCTGTTGACTTATGGCGACCCCATGAATTTCATAGGGTTTTCGTAGGCAAGGAATACCAGTCCTTCCCTCTGAAATATCACCTTTGTTGCAGTGTGCCTTCAAGTCTTTTCTAAATTGTGGTGATTCCAAGGTGAGCCTGCCATGGGATTTTCTTGACAAGATTTGTTCAGAAGAAGGGTTGCCATTGCCATTGTCATCCTCTGAGGCTGAGAGAGTATGGCTTGTCCAGGGTCACTTGGTGGGTTTCCATGGCCAAGCTGGGATTCAGACCCCGGTCTCCAGAGTCATAGTCCAAGGCTCGAACCACTACACTATGCTGGGTACAGCACCTGGTATTCATTGGTGGTCTTTCATCCAAGCAGTGACAAGAGTTGAACTTGCTTAGCTTCAAACTTTGCTTCATGCACGCAATTATTAAAAAATATTGTATATAAAATTACCTTCAGGGTATGTGTATAAGGTGCATATGAAACATAAATGAGTTTCATAAAATCATAGAGCTGGAAGAGAATCATGTTTTGACTTGGGTGCCATCTCCTAAATATCTCATGATGTTTATGCAAATATTCCAAAATCTGAAAAACTCTGAAATCCAAAACACTCCCAAGAATTTCAGATAAGGTAGACTCAATCTGTACATTTCTATACAATCATTGTGCCAAAAAGGCACAGGAGAGTTAAGAATGCTTAAACACAGAACTGAAAACCAAAATCTTGATTTTAAAAAGAATGTAAAGATCAATAGATTAGAACTGTAATTAAAAACACAACAGGGATAGTGATATCAATAAAACAGTTAAACCGCCTACAATGGCAGATATAAGAAAGGCCTGCCTGCATAAAATGCCTTTGCTGCCTGTTGGCAAAAGGACAACAGGACATGGTTCAGTCTACCTTCCCTTGGCAGCAAGTTCCCAGGCCTTGAAGCTTATCATTTCAGAGCCTACCATCAAAGCACCAGATTGTGAAAGAGCTCCAATTTGAATTTAGGTGCACCTCTAACTAGATAGTCCAACTGCCTATTATAGCTAATCCATCATCCTTACACAAGCTCACTTTAAGCTGCAACCGAAGATATGGATTTATATCCATGAATGGTTGTGAGAAATAAAACCCAGTTTGTCTTAAAAGTGCTGCCACATTTATTTATTTTTTCTTTTTCCTTCCTGCTTTTGATCTAGTAGAGCTTTTATTCACATCTCTGCTCAATCCTATTCAGGGATCATCTGCATAGAGTGCTCTCCATTAGCCCATAGCATTACACAAAGGCCGTCCCAGCAAACCTTTATGCAACTTTGTTATCGAAGCTTCTGGAAAATTTGTGGTCAATTCTGTCATCATATTGATTACAAGGAATGTGAGGCAGAATATTTGTGTAACTGCACTGCAATTAGTTCTTTCTCCTAGTGACTAAGGTATAACCACATTCCATCAAAATTGCAACTTAATGGACGATAACTCTACCGCTTTTATGGTTTAACTATACAGTCATCTCTTCATATTGACAGATTCCTTATCCATGGATTCAACCATCCATGGCTTTAAAATAATGCAAAAATATATAAATTACAAAAAGCAAATTTTAGGCGCAAGACACACCGCCCAAAAGCGGCATGCCAGTGCCGAAACTAGGGTTCCAGAGCATGCAGCAACTGCACGCTCCGGAACCCTAGTTTGTATGGGTGGCATCATTATGGCAGTGTACTCTCCACATGAGCATCACCATGGTGATGCTGACGCCATCCAGTGTCTCCACGTCTGCCCCTTAGTTTTGCCATTTTATATAAGGGATGCAATTTATTATGCTATTGTATTTAATGGAACTTGAGCATCCATGGATTTTGGTTATCTATGCAAAGTCCTGAAACCAATCCCCAGCAGATTTCAAGGGCCCACTGTATGTATGTGTGTGTGTGTATACCCCCCACCCCCCCCACCCCCACACACAAGTTAAAATTATTTCTATAGTTGTAGGGATGCAGCCCCACTCAGGTTCAATCGGAGATGCCAAGAGAACATAGAACGGATGGGTGGACAGTATGTTTTATACTATAGTACAGTGGCATGTGGTGATACAGAGCATTCAGATGGGTTTTATTAAGCAACTAAAAGTTAAAGTGGAATCGTACTGTTATGATTGTATAGTGCGAAAGCCCTTCTTGTGAGCACTGAAGTAAGCTTAAGCTATGATTCTACCTGTTTTCATCTGTCGCACCATATGGAACTATAGGGGATGCCACCTGGTCCTTTAAATCAGGCAACAAAATGTCTCAGACTGGCAAATCTGCTCTGGGTTTGAGTACAAATGTTAAAGAAGCTAGCCATGATGCCGTATACTATCCTTGGGAGTTCAAATGAAAATCTGGAGCCAATTCACTGGTCCACTGAGATGGGAACTCCCAGCCACTACAGGTCTGTTGTACAGATGAAAAAAAATTACAGCTGGTCTTCTGCCAGAATTGGTGACTTTACTGGCAGACTACTCAGGACAAATTCCTTATCGCTGATTAAACATTTTGCAAAACCTGTTACACAAATTAATCGTGAACTTCTCTGGCCTTGGAGGGAGAACGAGCATGACTAGGTAGATTTAAAAAACAAACAAGACTTAAGCTGAGCTGTTGAACAAATGCAGAAAGGCCTCTGCAGCTGGAATTTTTTTCTTTGTTGTTTCTCGGGAATGGTAGAAAGGAGGTGCATAAATGAGGAGAATCTGAACTTGCAAACCACTTTGAATTGCTGCGAAAGGCAGCTGTCTCCACATGATTTGCCATGTGCATCTGCAGGCATATAGTACTTGAAACAGGCCTTTTGTCTTTTGTTCATTGCCCCACTTAGGTTTTATGGTGATATAAACAGAGAGACAGCATTATATAGTGGTTTGAACATGGGGCTATGACTCTGGAGATCAGGGTTTGAATTCCTGCTCAGCCATGAAACCTACTGGGTGATCTTGGCCAAGTCACACTCTCCCAGCCTCAGAGGAAAGCAAAGCAAACCTCCTCTGAATACATCTTGCCAAGGAAACCCCATGATAGGTTTGCCTTTGGGTCATTGTAAGTTGGAAATGATTTGAAGGCACCCAACAGCAGCAACAACAACAAAAGAAATGTTTTTACTAATTTCCATGGAGGGTCCTCCTCCTCCATATCCAATCTGATACACACTTACTGCACAAGGTTCCTCTCTAATTTTCTCTTTATTTCTGTGCCTTTCTTTCCAATGAGGGGAGAAGGACAGAAGGGATACTTTCTGAATATAGAAAGGAGTAAGTTCTCTTGAGGTCAGTGAAGTCAATTCATCTTACTCCTTGGTATTCACTAAGATTTGGTTCCAGAACCTGCTCCCCTCACACACTAAAATCCATGGATGCTCAAGTCCCGTTATGTATAGTGACATAGTAAAATGATGTCCCTTATATAAAATAGATTTTTGGAATGTTTGTGTGTGTGTGAATATTTTCAAACCGTGGTTGGTTGAATCTGTGGGGTGCAGAATTTGTCGATACGGAAATCTGAATGTACTCTCCTATGAAATCAAGGAGGATTACTTCTGAGTAGACATAGATGGGAAAGACACAATCTTTGTGACATGCCTTTCTTTTTTTCATTCTTCTTCTATCTCCATTTTAGGACATTTGATAATATTATTCCACCACAAAGCCACCTCACCCATCTTGACGGAAGAAAAGATGTCTGGGAAACCAAGACTGCACTACAGCCGAGGGAGAGGAAGAATGGAATCCATCCGCTGGCTCCTTGCTGCAGCTGGAGTTGAGGTTCGTGTATCCACAAAGAGAAGGAAAGATAAAGCTGAGTGAATGAACTACTGGTCAAAATTGGTGACCTCTTCTGCAAATACAATTGAACCATCAGAACTGACTCAGCATCCTATTATGTACACTGAATATTTGTATTATGACCCTGAATCAAGTCTGACTTCTCGGCTGTATTTGCAGAAGAGCTCATGATACCATATTCTTTTTGCATCTCCCCTACCCTTCAAAAGACAGGGTAGTAATCATGTTGCCATGCAGAATTGTTATTAGATTGTATTGTTGAACATATTAGGTTGTATGGGTTTTTAAAAATCATTTTTATTTTTATTTTTTAAAATATTAACAAATCTCTCTTCTGTATAGCAGGGCCCCAGGTAATTTACAATTCATAAAAAAACAACAGGAACAATACAATTAAGGCCAAAGTGAACTATCTGTAAAACAACAAGTAAATAGAATGAAACTTTTAAATCTATGAATAACCAGCCTTAAATAAAATATCTTTCTAAAGTGAGTTAAAGATGGGATGAATGTGTAAACTTACAGTGCTTTATAAATAAAGTTTAATAATAAAAAATTCCTCCAAAATTAATGGGGTCACAATAAGTCAACAGGCTACTTGAAGGCACTTGCACACACATAACCTGGTCTCAGCTCAACTAGTTGGACTGTTTTTTTCTTTGCAACTAATTATCAGCTCCTTAGTTGTATGCAGCATATGGACAGATCTGCACACTGAAAAAAATGATAACCCTATAGAAACTCAGTATGATGTACTGACCAAGCACATGATTTCCACAGGAACAAAGAGCCTATTTTTCTCCTTTCTGGAATGAATGAATAAATGAATATCAAGAGTTCAGAACGAGAAAAATGTAATGTGTTTTGCATTTTTCAAGAGAATCCAAGCAGTGTCAGCCGCTTTTAAACTAAAGGTCTTTCCAAGATCATTTGTAATTTGTACTGTAGGAGAGTGGGAGAAACTAAATTTTCTTCCATTGCTGTGTTTCAGTTTGAAGATCGGTATATAGATTCAAAGGAAGACTTGGAAAAATTAAAAAAAGGTGAGTATGTGAGGACCTGGTCTCTGTGTAAGGCAAAGGTGGATAAAGTGTGTCCCTGGATCTGCATGTGGCACCAAAAGCCATTTTGCAGCCTTTTGATCCTATTTGGCAAAAAACCCAAAAGTGAATAGGCTCTTGTAGATATTTCCAGGAGAGGCACATGTGGTTATCTGTAAGTTATAGTCTTCTATGAAGGACCTCCAGTGGATATCCCAACTATCTGAGGTGAGATGGTTGGCTCTCAGAAGGAGGGCCCTTTGAATGGTGGAGTCGCAACTATAGAATGCTCTTCCTAAAGAGGCTTGACTGGCACTTACTTAATGTCCTTCCAATACCAGGAAAGGCCTTTTAGTTTTTCCAAGCTTTAAACATATTATTCATTTAATCCCGGATGCATGCTGTGACACTGTTTTTAAAGTATTGTGGCTATTATCTTATTTTATTTTGCTCATATTTTAAATTGTTTTATTCTTTTTGTAAACCAACCTGGGAGTAGTACTGAAGGGCATTATGAATAAATATGGATAATAAATTGAATTAAATGAATATATTAGCTGTGCAAATCAACATGGAGATCGTGGAGACAACGGGCAGATTAGAACCTTGGCACTAGTCAATTGGAGCGAGGCCAGAAAAAGGTGGTGGCTGCTCCCAGGAGTGAGTATATAAGAGGGCAGTTAGAAAGGGTTTTCGGTACCCAAGAAAGGGACAGATAGTGTCCTTAATTATATTGTTGTAGTGTCCTGTGGGAGATATAGTGTTTGGTGAGTAGTGGAGTAACAGGCAACCAGAAGGATTACAAGATTTTATAAAGGTTCTGTGAGAACTTAGCCTGTAAAAAAATATATACAGTGTGCCCATGTTATACATGGGCACGCTTTATGCGGCTTTCAGCATACGCTAAAAGCTGCGCGGGGACACATGAGGAGGAAGGGGTGGCGCATCCCATTGGGACTAATGGGGCACGTGCGCATGGCATGCGCGCACTACCGTGCTACTGCATGCACAAGCCCCATTCATTTAAATGGGGCTTGAGCATACATGTAATTTGCTTTATGCAGGGAAGTCCGGAATGGATTCCCCGGGTAAAGCAAGTGTGCATTGTAGAAAGCTATAGAGAAACAATCACAAAAGCAAGCTAAAGAAACCGTTAAACTGTGTAACTAATAAAGTATTTATACACTCGTCTCTCCACATTTGCGGCTTTGACTTTTGTGGATTTGATTATTCACAGATTTTATTAATATGTTCTCTCTAGCAATATCAAGGCCCTCCAGTGCAACTCTACAGTCAACTTTAACTAAAAGGAGTTTATCACACGTGAGGGTTCCCGTCATACTCCTGTCACCCAAGCGTCACCAAACTGCGACCGGAGGCTCCTGGTGGGATCGCTCATGGCGCTATGCTTCCATTTTTGTCATGGAAGCATCAGCATAAATGTTAGGGAAAGGGTCCTTTTTAAATAATGGATCAAATCATTATTTAAAAAGGGCCCTTTTCCTAACAATTACAAGAACGCTTCCATGACAAAAATGGAAGTATTCCCCTTTAATAGCGCCAGGCGCGATCCCACCAGGAGGCTCCTGTCACAGATTGGTGACATTTAGGTGACAGGAGCATGACGGGAACCCTTGCGTGTGATAAATTCCAAAGTCGCACTGAAGGACCTAGAGATTCCTAGAGAGAACACTCCACTGAGCATTTGTAGCTCCTCCAGTGCAATTCTGTGATCAATGTCTGGCAGATGTTGACCACAGAGTTGCACTGGAGGGCCTAGAAGTTCCTAGAGAGGTGTTCTCTCAGGTAAAAACAGTGTTTTTGTTATTTGCGGTTTTCCCACATTCACAAGGGTCCTGTGCCCCTAACCTCAGCAAATGTGAAGGGACGAGTGTACACTGTACCCATTGTGAACACCATCCACTAAAAGAGATACTGTATTCAGCCTGACTTGCAAATAAATTTCTTAGTTTATTTCAACAAGCAGCTGCCTTAAGTGGTTTCAGAAACACGTTAAAAATGCTACCAACATTGAGAAAACTCTTTTAGGTTTGGAACACATTAGATAGAGTGGGTGTAGCTGTCAAAGAATAGTTGGTGCTGAACAGGGGGGAAAATTGAAACCCAGAATGCTGGCATCTAAAGAGAGTTATAATGCAGGAGACACTTAAGAGAGTCCTGGGTTCGAGTCTCACAGTGAAGAATTGGTGGAATATTGGACATCACCTTCACATAATTGGTGGCAGCAGTGGCATACATTAAAAGGCGTGAAAAGTTTTGAGAGATTTTGGCAGTGCCACATTGTCGCCATCAGAGACTGATACTCCCAAAGGCAGTGGTTACTTGTCTATTTTCAGAGAAAAAGAGTGCATCCAGATGGACTGAAAAGAGTGGAAAGTCCCAGATTTGTTCCTGTTCTTTCCAACTTTATTTTGGAGATCCATACATATTTTTTTTATCCCAGAATATTTTTTATCAGCTCCTGATAACAACCAGAGTCTTTTTATACCAGCTGTCCAGGTCAATTTATTTTAACCCAGAATAAAACTGGAAAGAACAGGAACAACATTTGGGACTTTTCAATCAGTCTGTATGTGCCCTTCTTAGTTTCATTGTAGGAATAACATTGAATCATTCAGAAACACCCAGTTGATACCTATTTATCATGTTGAAAATGAGGTTTGTAGGTACTGGATTTCTTCTTCCTTATCACTTTTTCTCTGTTTAAAAGATGGATCCCTCCTGTTCCAGCAAGTGCCCATGGTGGAAATTGATGGGATGAAGATGGTGCAGACCCGAGCCATTCTCAGCTACATTGCAGGAAAATACAACCTCTATGGGAAGGACCTGAAGGAGAGAGCTTTGTACTGTGTCATGGCCCTGTTTACTCAATTTTTTAATTTACTGGGGACTTGTGATCATATATAAAAACATTAGATGACACTCCTTGGCAAAAGTATTTCTGTTGAGAACTAGCATGGTTTGGCCATTGGACTATAACTCTAGAAGGCCAGGGTTCAAATCCTCACTTGGCCATGAAAACCCATTGAGTGATCTTGGGCAAATCACACTCTTGCAGCCTCAGAGGATGGCAATGGCAAACCCCTTCTGAAAAAGCTTGCCAAAAAAAAACCCCTTAGGGTCACGATAAGTTGGAAATATCTTGAAGGCACACAACAACAACTCTTTCCTGCCACTATTCTGCCCAAATGTGCAGCCCCTTTTCACTATCATAAATTGGAAAAGGGCAACCTTTTTAACCTTGATGGTTGCATTCTCTCAGGGATAATCTGCCAGGGGTTGCATGCTGGCAGTGGATAAAATAGCAGTCATTGGTGGTGGTTGATTGAGAGAGGGGATCAAAAAGCTGGTGCCCACTCAACCTCACCCTCACCCAGCAAGCTGTTGGGGAAAAAGAGATCACTTTTGCAGAAGTCTGAAGTAAGCATCTGCAGAGGGCTTTTTGAAATTAGATTAAGGGCCACAACTTACTCACCCCTTCAATAAAAAAAGTATCAGTGTCTGTTACATACAAGTGAATGCAATATGGTTCTTGACCCTAAACTGGATACCAGGAAAAAGTGCACAGAAAGGCTTCCATTCCATAAGATTTTATGTCAATCACTTATTCACTTTTTAAACTAATAGTATTTTAAATTAAATGACTGATAGGTACAAAACAATTTAAAATAATGACCAAAAATAAATAAATACTGGAAAACTGTTGGAGTGTATGTTGAGGTAAAAATAACAATAGCAGAGTCTTGGAGGTATGTTAACAAAAAATGCTTTACTCAGCAGTCATAAAGTTGAAGCAAAAAAAAAAAAACACAGTAAAAATGCTCAGTACAAATAGCAAAATTAAAGCATAATATAGCAGCATGTCAGTACAGCATTACCAGTCCTGCAGCATGTAACCTCACAGAGAGCAAAGCCAGCCAACATGGAGAGCATACAATTCCCTGTATGCTCCAGCAACATGGACGGCAAACATTACCAATATGCTCTCAGAAACCCAGCAGACTTGCAAAGCAGTTACAGTCTGCAGATTGGCTATAATAGCCACTTGGCCTAATGGGCCAATTGCTCTCTCATTTAGTAATTGCAGGTTTACCTTATTCTGGTTACACCTGCCATTTGCTACACCTTCATCTAGTCACAACTTACTGTGCTAACTTGCACATCCTGACAAACACAACCAAAAAAAAGTAACTGCTACATTGTTCCCTTCTTCCCACAGAATTGACATGTATGTGGAAGGAACAGGTGATCTGTTGATGATGCTGATGTACCTTCCATTCAAGACTGACGACAAAGAACAGCATAAAGCTCTAACTATTGAGAGAGCCACAACCAGATACTTCCCAGTTTACGAGAAAGTAAGTCACAGTCTGGCATTGGCTTAGAATGGCTTGTTCTCTGCTGCTTGTTATGCTCTGGAGACTTGAATGAGAACCAATGAACTCGAATTACAAGAAAAGAGATTTGTTAGAATCCTGTAGGAGAGATTATATATGTAAGCAACACACTTACGATGCTACACAGTGGATCTTAGCCCAGTTCTCCCAACCTTCTCATGCTGGGATGGCAAATGATGGGGGCCTGTCCCCCTGTTGCTCAGGAAGCAGCTGACTGATGGTCCCATCCTGTCCTGTGAATGATCTTCAGTGAGACAGGCAAAAGCAGGACCCTTGTTGCAATAAACACTTGCACTTTTGGGATGGGATGGGGTGGGAACTTCAGTCAATTGCTTCCTGATTGATCGAGGGACAGGCCTTCATTGATGGCAGTGGCAGCTGCCTGGTAAGTGCAATTTGGGGCTTTCATGGTCCCTACATAGCCCCTAGTTGGGGCTAAGTAGGGATTTTGAGTACCTGTACCTAACTGCCATAAAGAATTCCAGCCAACTTCCTTACTATAAGAACTGTTTGACAGCAGAATAGACTATCTTGTAGGGTGGTGTACTCTCCATCCTAAACAGATGGCCACCTGTTAGGAGTGCTCTAGTTGTGTGTTCCTGCATGGCAGAATGGAGTTGAACTGCATGGTCCATGCAAATGCTTGTGACTCTAATATTCTATAACTCTAGGAATGTGCAGCTTTGGCCTGAAACAGATGGGCCACATAAACCACACCAGGGCCACAGCAATTACACGTGCCCAGCACTGATCTGGGCCACTGCCATGATCCTGAACTGGACTGCCAAAAAGGAGCAGATTTTTCTGCTCCTTTTTAGTCCAGTTCTTTTCTGAAGACGTACCGTTAGTGTGGTTTCCCACTGTGTTCAGGAGTGCACCATTTAAATACTATGCCCTGAACATGGCAAGAAACTGCATAATAGCTCATCTGTTTTGAGCCTTAGAGGAATTCCCCGCCATATGGATTTTGACATGAGTGAGTGGGAGACAGTAAGATCTCTTTGCAGGGCATGTATCATTGGACTTTGCTGTCAACCTGGGAAGATTTGAGACCAAAGTTTGTACTGCAGAACAAAATCTCACAAAAGCATTTATATGATCAAATGCACCTTTTGCAGGGTAATGCCTGTATTAACTATGTGCAATCCTATACCTGATTTTCTGAGAGTAAGCTGAAGGAACTTATATCAAAGTAGACATGTACAGGGACTGAGGTGTTAAGAGTCTCTGTGTAATGAATTGGAGCATATGCAATGTGTAGATTATATCTGAATGGCAATGCTAACAATTACTAGAACAGAAATATAGTTTTCAAGTTAAAGGAAGTTAAATATAGTGCCACTCTATTCTGCACTGGTCAGGCCTCATCTGGAGTACTGCATTCATTTCTGAGTGTTTCAGAAGGATATAAAGAAACTGAAGCAGATTCAGAGAAGGGTAACAAAGATTATGAGGTATGGACAATAAAACATCTGAGGAAATATTAAAAGAGCTGAGCAAATTCAGCTTGTTGAAGAGAAGACTGAAGGGTGACATCTGTACTCTTTAAACTCTTCTAGGGCTGTCACAGAGAGGAGGGGGCAGGCCTGTTCCCTGCTGCTCCGGATGGTAGAATCAAGTTTAACAATTTGAAGTTATAGGAGAGTAGATATTGATTGAATATTATAAGGAACTTATTTACATTAAGAGCTATTTGTCAATGGAACCAATTACCTAGAGCAGTGGTTCCCAACTTGTGCTCTTCCCAGGTGTTCCATGGTTACTCCAGGAAAATGAAAGAAATAAAAATGGAATGAAATTAAAGAATAATTAACAAAAAGTAGAATCAAAATAAGAAAATTAGAAATCACATTCTGAATGGAAATTTTCCAAGTTGAATTTGTCAAGTTGAAAAGGGCTCCACAGGTCAAAAAGGTTTGGAACCCCTGGCCTCAATGAGAGACAGTAAGGTCTTCTTCTCTGGAAATCTTCAAGAAGAGGCTAGACAGCTACCTGCTGGGGATACTTTAACTGGAGATCCTGGATTCAACAGGGCCTCAATGACCCATAAGGCCCCTTCCAACTCTATGATTTTATGTCTTTATGACTCTGAGTCTCTGTTATATTGAGTGACTCAAAAGTCCGCGCACTGTCAACATTAATTTGGTATGTTCACCTTCCGTAGGTTTTAAAAGACCATGGTCAAGATTTTCTTGTTGGTAACAAGTTTAGCTGGGCAGATGTACATCTGCTTGAAACTATTCTTGAATCAGAAGAGGTGAAGCCCGATATTCTCTCTAAATTTCCCCTGCTACAGGTAAGTGCTAATCTCTGGGAAATGACATGATATGTTGGGGTAAGGTGGTTTATGGGTTCATGAACTGTAATTGTAGGTTATCACAGTAGCTGATCAGTGTTTTGGGCACCTAGCATGTCACTGACAGCAATGAAGATTATGACATTGGGGGAGTGTGTATATGGATGTCTACCCCTTTCCCTTATATTCATATTATATTTTACTTGGGAACTCCTGATTCGATCGGCTTTAGTTTGAACCAAATGCTAACCAAATGCTACCCATGCTTGTCATATAAAAACTTAGATTTTCATCATGCACACAGAACTGCAGCTCAGTGCTCCAGAACATGTTTTGCAGACATAAAAGCACAGTCTTGATGCCTGCCATCTCTAGTGAAAGATCAGATTGCAAATAAACTGAAATCTAGTCTGCTTTATTATGTAATTGTCCTGCTCATTCACCGAACTTTACAGACAGTCCATTTATAACCTTTATTTCTCCATTGCTTTTCTTCTCCTTTATTTTTAACTACAAAAGAGAGGAAAATGGAAAAGGTGACCATATCAATAATTCTGATGGGTAGCACTAGGAGCTGTCTCTCCCAAAGCACCCGTGAAGTCAAAGTAAAAAATGCAGACCTAGATGGGCAGACTTCTGAACTGATGTAAAAGCATAAAGATCTGCCTATCAAAATGTATGTTAACTGGATAATATATCTTCTAAAGAGAGATGTGTAACTAACACCACATAAAAAATCTGCAGCTGTTTCTCACTTTATGATTCATTATCTCGTTTACCAAGCCTTCTCACTCTGGGAATTTCATCACCTGTTCAAAGATATGGTTTGTGATTGAAGCCATAATTGATTGAAATTGATTGAAATTTTATTTATATACTGTCATTCCTGCGATCATGGCGGTTATAATGGAGGCTAATATTTACATAAGGGTATTTACAAAAGGCTAGTCTTTGTAACAGGTTCTTAATGCTATTTCTGATTTCAGCTTCTTTGTCTGAAGCTGTGAGCAGAAGAGAATTATTATTTTTACAGAGAACATGGGAAAACAAAAGCTGCTTTACCTGCCTCCACCATGAAATTTCTTAGCTTTCTTGTACACTGCTAGATTCTCCTTATGAAGTCTAAATGTGCCCATGCTGAGTTTGCAAGTCCATCTTTGCTGTTGAAGTTGAAAAGATTATAATTAATTGCTGAACAGTAAATGGTTTGAACCCTACATTGCTCTTCTCTCAGTTAAGGCTAGGATGGTGACAGTTCTACTGACTGACTCCTTCAGTGATGCCACTGCTCATTACTCAGCTAGGATTTTTGATTACCTTTGGGACAGTGCTGGAGCACAGGGAATTACTGTGACAATCACATCAACAACCTATCCATTTTTATTCTATAAATTTGGAACAGATAGGGATAAGGATGGGAAACAAACTTTAACAATGTTTGTATTGTTACTAATGACCATGAGTTTTCATGTTTACATGTAGCATTTCACTTTGTTATTTCTTTCAAGTAGCAATTCTTTTCTTTGCCATTGACATGCAGCATATGACTAGTTGAGACATAGCCTGTAAAACCATTTCTCAGTTTTCCTCTATACCTTTGGGAGATTGCTTACAAAACCAAGGTCTTGACCCTACATCTTGACAAGCAAGTGGCTTTCTTATCAGTTCTCTTGTCCAAATAGCATTTGAAACTTTGTTTTTTAAAGTCCTATAATGTAATGATCAGAGGAACTGTTGGCAATAACCTTTTCACTATGCCTAGAATACTTAACTTACTTTTAAGTAAGCACAGCAATGTTGGTACATTTGGCCCTTAAATGATTTTTTTTTTCATTTTTTATTTTAGGCATTCAAAACAAGAATAAGCAACATCCCCACAATTAAGA
>NC_056522.1:141381997-141506690 GCF_019175285.1 Sceloporus undulatus | reverse complement strand
GGGACTGTCCCGCCGGGGGGCGGGATATGGGAACCCTATATGAGTCAGATCATAAAAATGCAAGGCACTGCTTGTTGCTTTTTGCCCTCTAGTCACTTTCAATTTAGGACAACCCTATGAATGAGAGATTTCCAAGACTCATCCACTGCCGTGCTCAGGTCTTGCAAAGTCAGAGCCCTGGCTTCCTTCAATCCAGGCGTTCCCCTTGTTTCCTAATGCCTCCTACCTTGCAGAGTAGTATAGGTTTTTTTCCAGTGAATAACATAATCTCATGGCATATCCAAAGTACAACAGTCTTTGTTTAGTCTTTTTGGCTTCTAGGGAGAATTCAAGTTTGATTTATTCTAGGGCCCATTCTTTTATCTTTTTACCAACCCACGGTATTCATAGAACTTTTCTCTAGACTCCAGCACTAACTATCTATCATCTAATAAATAATAATAATAAATAATAAAATTTATTTTTATCCCGCCCCTCTCTGTAACACAACCAGGGCAGCTTACAACATTAAAACATACATTTCCCTATCCCAAAATCCCCCCACCCAAATTACAATTAAACAATTTACAATTTTAAACATAACTTAAAATAATAGACAAGAAAACAACAAACAATAACTGCAGCAGAAGTCAGGGTATAAAAAGTTAGGTCTTTTTGGTGACCGGGAATCTATTCAGGAAAGTCCTGCCAGAAGAGATTCATCTTAACAGCTATCTAATTTTTATTAACTTTTAAAACATAAAACATACATTACTATAAAAAAACTCAGTTACTCACATAACACAAATAAAACCACCCTATTAAAAACCTATCCTAAAATCCACTAAACTTCATTGACCCTTTCCTCGCACCCCACCTATACCCTCCCCTTATACAAAACTATAACACTAAAATTCCAAAACACGGCCCTATTTAACAGTACTAACACAAACTATATTGACTTCCCACTTCCCAAGCCTAAAGATACTACAGCATAACCTGTCTTATATCATTTCTCACTATTTTGAAGGCACACACACATACACATCAAATTTATATATTACTTCAGACAATAAAAAATCATGAACTAAAAAAAAATTCATACATTCAAAAAGAATGTTCTTCCTGTCAAGTTTCTTCACTGTCCAGCTTTTTAATTTGAAAATTCTCTAATGAGACAAGTGGCAATATTGAATTGAACTTTTTAAAAAAAAACCCTGTTTCTTGTAATTTCATCTTTGCCAGGACCAGGTCTTTTGTGATGCCAATGGATCTTGTTTGCTCAAGTCCAAGAAACTTCAAAATACTTTTGGACTACAACAGGGATTAGTTTATAACATTGCATTGCTGCTGGGAAAATCTAGTTTCCCTCCTGCTGCTGTGGGGATTGCAGCTAAACTCAGGGGGATCAGGAGAGCCCATGAAGGGGTGGCAGGCATGTTGTTGTTGTTAACTGCCCTCAAGTCAATCTTGACTCATGGCAACCCTGCAGATGAGACATCTGCAAGTCTCCCTGTCCTCCATTGCTCTGCTCAGATCTTGCAGATTCATGCCCATGACCTCCCTGGTTGACTCTTGCCATCTGGTGTGTGCTCTTCCTCCCTTTCTGCTACTCTCAACCTTTTCCAACACTGTTATCTTTTCTAATGACTTGTTCCTTTTCATGATGTGGCCAAAGAGACAGCCTTAATCTGACCATCTTGGCTTCTAGGGGTATTTCAGGCTTGAGTTGTTCAAGAACTCCTGTGTTTGCCTTTTGGTCATTCATGGTATCCTTGGCATTCTTCTCCAGCACCACATCTCAAACCAGTTGATTTTCTTTATATCCACTTTTTTCACTGTCCAGCTGTCACATCCATACATGGTGAGGGGGAATACTATGGCCTGGATGATTCTAACTTTAGTGCTTGCTTGCATATCTTTGCTGTTTAGGATTTTGCTTAGTTCTTTCATTGCTGCCCTTCCCACTCCTAGTCTTCTTATCTCTTGACTGCAGGCATAGGCCTTGCTAGTCAAAATGTCCTGGGGGTTGAACCCAGTGAGCCCTGCCTTCATGACACCACTGAAATTAAGACTGTTTCAACTGAGTTTGTATATAGGTGGGATTCCCAACCTTGTCCCAGGCTATAAATCTCAAAAAAGAAGTATTTTTGAAAGCTGGATCTGGTGACTTTGAGAAACTTACTGACAAATTTGTAGTAGAACATCATTGCACAGAGGAACTGCCTGTTGTCTGCTCCATGCCAAGCCCAGAATGTCCTCTTGTTGCATAGGTGCCATGCCTCCTGCCACCACCATGTGGCACACTCAGGGCCCATCAATGACAATGGTACATTGCCCAACACCACTATCTAAATTGCACCACTGCCTATATTACACAACTCTCCTCTCTATGTGCTTCTGGTTGAGGGAATCCTGGACAGTGTGTCAAGGATCCTCCAAATCTGGAGACACCAAAATAACTGGCCAAAGAGGAGGGAAGTCTTTGCAAATAAATCTCGTTCTTTATGGGGAGGAGGAAATCTGAACCATAATTCTTCCCACACTCATGGACTGTACAAAAGCTGCATCACTGCATTCCTTTCTGTTCCCTGACTCCAATTATTGGATTCTGACTGAGAAGTTTGCATTAATATCTCTACAAGAGAAGCATATTGGGGGGTGGCCACCACTGCGATGATACTTGCAGTTTCCTAAAAATTGTCTGAGGTTACTTATCGAACTTGATCAAAGAAAATATTGCTAGTGAATCTCCAGTGATTTGGGGACCAGGAGCAGAAGATAAAACATTTTCTGGGCAAAACTACAAAGAACAGAAGCAATCTTTAGATATGTTACTTATGTTTTTAGCAACTCAGCTGCACTCATTAATACTCAGCTGAATAAATATTAGTTTAGATTGTTATTTATATGTGTGTGTGTGAGTGTGAGATTGTGAGTGACTTTGTTTTGAATGTTTCAGTGGAGGCAGAGAATTTTAAATGTGCCAGGTGTTTGTATTTCACTTTGTGGGAACATTTTTAAAATTGGTTAAATGTGCTCTCTCCTTCCCTGTGTAATTTTTGCAACTCTCATACTGAAACTCATTCATGAGAATCAGATTCTAAACTGTTCCCTTTACAATAATTATAATGATCAATATAAAGGATATATGTAAAATATAAATTTTACTTATATCCTGTATATTTGTATGGTTATTTTAAAATTATATATAAAAACATACACAAACTTAAGCATACAAATAATAAAATCATAATTAAATGTTTAAGAAAAGAGTTACAATGTAAGTGTATAAGATATAATTTTTGTCTTTGATGGGATATTTGACTTTGATTTAGCCAACAACTGGACTCTATAACTTTTAACAAAGGTTTAAGTTTAACAAATTGCTCCAAATTGGTTTTTTTTTTAAAATTATTCCATATATAAATAACATACAAGACAGACAAATATAATAAAAACATTTCTTATCATAGGTAGTAGTTTTACAATTCACATAATTTGTTGACTTCTCATGTTAAATCCCTTTATGTACAAACTTCTTTCATGTTTACTAATTGTCTCCCAGTTCTTTTCTGGGTTTAGATTCTTTGAGGGATTACCTCATATATTCATCTAGCATTTGACAGTGTTATCAAAACATTTCGTTTCTCTAACCATATATATATTATTTACTTTGTTATCTTGTCAAACATATTAATTGTCATTAATACATATTATTGCTTAAGCCATTTCTTTTCACAATATTTCAAAATTGGGTTCCATGCCTGCTCAACCTCAATTAATTTATTTTCCCTCAATTTTCTTTAACAGTATCTAAGCTCTTCATATCTAATACCTTCCACATCCAGTCATCTATTTGTGGTACAGTATGTCTTTATCCATTCTTTTGCTATCACTATTCTTTCAACAGCTATCATGTATAAAAGAATTCTCTCCTTCATTTTCTCTATCTTCTTTACTGGATGGTTAATCTTGTTAGTCATATTTAGCAAATATACTTCAGGAAGGCATTCAAAGGTTATTTGTAATATTTCACTGATTATAGTATGAATTTGAGTCCCAAAAGTTTTCATTTCAGGCCAAGTCCACTGTGAACCATTTTATTATTGTTGTTACATACCGTCAAGTCAGTTCTGACTTATGGCAACCCTCACAGAGTTTTCTTGGCATGATTTCTTCACATTTGCCATTGCCATTGCCTTCCTCTGAGGCTGGGACTTCTCCAATACAGGCACATTTTCAGGGACAGGTTTTAGCTACAGTAGTTGCTGTAGGAGGTGGAAATAGGAAGCCTTCCTTCCCTTAATTTCCAAATATTATTTTTTATGCACAACTTGGAAGAGTTATGTTTGGATTGCAATTTCCAGGATCTGCTTTTCCAAGTTCTGCAATTGATACCTGGAGGGTCCTGGGGACCACAAAACAGCCCCGAGAGCCACGTGTGGCCTGTAGATCACATTTTGCCCACCCCACTATTAAGTATAATGACATGAGTATCCACATGCTTTCAGTAAATTTTACAATAAACAGGAAAACCTAGAAAGGCCCCCAAAATTGTATGTTCTCTATGAAAGTGCTGCGGAGGACAAAAACGTTTTTGAGCAAGACGGCAGTCTTTATCTTGGAGCTGCAAATGTATGCTAAGGACACAACTCTCCCACGGAACTTACTATCTGCTAGCTATAATTTCAGCCACAAAAATGACAGAAATAGAATTAGTCTATTGTATTTGCAGTGCCAAAGTGATATTATTGCATTTACATTACAAATTCAAATTTATGGGTTTGCTTATATGAAACACTGTTATTTCTGACAGGAAGAACCACAGCATGGACCTTAGCCCAGCATTCCCCTTCTTCCCTTCAACCCCCCTCCTGCATCACTATATCTACAAAGTGGAACTACATTCCCTTAAGTAAAGTTGGCTTTTACCATCTCTTAATAGGATCCTTGTCGGGAAGGTTATTTATAATGATAACACAAACACAATCTCCTTTGCCCTAAATCATAGTGAGCTTGAGAACCTAACCATTTCTTCAGAAACCAGACCATAAATAAATGGTCAGTTTTCAATCTGAAATGATCTGAAACTTCAGATTGTTTCCAGTGCAGCACTATAGGAGTTATTATAAAAGATATTGTGCCTCTTTTCCTATTTGTAAAAGAAAAATTCCTCAGATATTTGGTAATTATCCTTGTAATTCAGGTCTTTGTGATACAGTGGTACCCTGGGATACGAATGCGCCGCCTTACGAAATTTCCGGGTTACGAAAAAAATCCATTCAAAAAAACTGTTCCGGGTTACGAAGGTTATTTCGGGTTATGAAAATTTTTTTGGTGCTTTTCGGCGCTATTTCGCACGAAATCGCGGCTTTTCCCCATTAGCGCCTATGGCTTTTTCGCCTTACGAAGATTTTCGGGTTACGAAAGCGGCGGCGGAACGAATTAATTTCGTAACCCGGGGTACCCCTGTAGTTAAAAGTTGAGAGAGAGAGAGAGAGAGAGAGAGAGAAGAAAGCAAAGCATTTTTCATATAAATGCAGCAGCAATGGGGATTTATATATTCTGGGAGATTTTGAAATGTGATGCCAGACATTTGTCTACAAGACTAAACATATCTTATTATTAGTGATTTTAAGATATGAAGGTGTTATTTTGGTTAAAGGAAGGAGGCTTTGTTTTCCCTTGGATTAAAGAGACAGGTTTAAAAAAAAAAAAAAGGGGGGGGGCTTTTAAATTCCAATGTTTTAAATTTTTTAATATAAGGGCTACAGAAACCTAAATTGCAAGCATAATTTGAGACTAAAAACACATAGCCCAACATGTACAAGAGCTACAGACACATGTGTACATTTCTTGCTAGATGTTGAATGGATGTTAAAGCAAACACCTTCAGCCTGACTGAATAGTCTGTATGACCACAGTCCTATCAACTGAGCTACAATCACAATGGTTAGGTTTTAGGAGAATGAAGTGGATCCAGTCCCAGACATAGCTAGATTGGTCCCACCATCCAGAATGTCCCATACATAACAAGTATTGGGTTGAGCCCAAACTGAAGTGCATGTAATGCATCTGGACTGATGGAAATTAAGTTCCCTCTCTTCCTCATAGGCGATTTTCTTGCCCCATTGTTGCTGTGTGCCTTCAAGTCATTTCTGACGTATGGTGACCCTAAGGCAAACCTATCAAAGGATTTTCTTGGCATGATTTGTTCAGAGGGGTTTGAAGCTGAGAGAATGTGATTTGCCCATGGTCACCCAGTGGGTTTCCATTTCTGAGTGATGATTTGAACCCTGGTCCACAATGAATCCAATGCTCAAACCACTACACCATGCCAGCTCGCTGTCTAGCCCCTTCCCATGTTGCAGATGCTAGGATTGGGGGCCCTTCCTGATGGTGTGGAATATGCTCTCCTCTGAATATTGGATAGAGGCAAATTTCTGTTTGGAGCAACTGTGAGGGGTAGGCAGATTCTGGATGCAATCTTGTGAGATTAGTGGAAAGAACAAATCAGACATACACACATCCCAAAGGCTGTCTGCAGTAATATTTTATGTTCTTGAGCTAGCAGTTGTGATTGCCACAAGGTTCAGATTGCTACTCGGCTATGGAAACCCACTGAGTAACCTTGGTTAAATCTCCCACTCAGCCTGAAAAGAAGGCAATGGCAACCCCCTCTGGGGAAATCTTGCCAAGAAAGCCCCATGATAGGTTGACCTTAGATTCACCATAAATCAGAAACAACTTGATCTCACAGAGGTACCTTTTGGCAATCTTAAAGAATCTTCATTGACCTCATGTCAAAAGTTTGGCTGTTTTCATACAAGCTTTATCATGGAAGGAAGATGGTTTAAAACAGGGAAGCCAGGGACCTTTTCACACAACACTGCTGCTGTTCTGCTTGCCATAATCCTTTGTCAGCCCAGGTCATGGTATTTGTTTGAGGTTTGCTTTATTTTTTACTGGTGAAAAAAGAATAATCCTGGAGCAGGATGGTGTGTTCTGGGTGTGAATAGTAGCTGTGATTAACTCCAGGTTTGACTCAGGCCCCATAGTCTCCCTTTATTTTTGATAGGGGAAGTGGAAGCACTAGGTATATCAAGGATGAAGCCTTCCCTGGGGGTTGCCACAATCACCCAGCATATTCAGCTTAGAAAACACAGCTGTTGCACTCTGCCCCTATAGTGGGACAGAGGTGCCCATCAGAAATCTCAATTCTTCCTTCCATTGTTTTATAAAATCCATTTCACTGCCACCATACCAAGCAAAGCAGCAAGAGAGCCCATTGTGTTGAAGGAAAGTCACACTACCACAATTACAGCATTGTGACAGGGCACGTGTGTGGGAAGGGGAAGTGACGTCAGTCTCCTGGGAACCAGCCAAATAAGGATGAAAGGTGGGGAGAGGTACTAGGTACCCATCCAGAATTCCCCCCCATTCAGCAAAACTGAAGCAGGAACAATAGCCACAAGCCTGGGACTAAAGTGCGAAAGGCAGCATTACTATTATTTATTCCAGTAAGATTTGGAAACTCGATTGTTCTTATTAATACTGTTTTCATCTCAACTAGTGGTATGTTTTAACCATATGCCTTTTTATTGTAATTCTTTTTATTTTGTTTGCCACTTTGAGTCCCAATTTGGGGGTATAAATAAAGGTATGGCTGGCTGGCTGGATGACAATCCCAGTAGCATCAAGATGGTACAAACTCCACTTTGTTTAATGGAACAAATGGGCTAGTAGTATAAAAGGACTCTTCTCTCATCATAACGGCCAAAGGAAATAGAATAAAATAGAACTTCAAGTGCTGGTGGCAAAATTGCTTAATTTAAATCCCTGAGGGGTGATCTGTATTCTCATGATCTAGTTTATTGCAAAATTATGCTCTTTTGTAATAGAAAACAAAGGGCTGATATCGATGTGTTTCCTACTGAACGGAAGGAGAAGAGCTACGGATTTGCATTCAATTCAGTTTAAGATTTCCCAAATGTCTTTTCAAGTCTGAAGACTCAAATGTTTATGCTTTATATAAAGAAGAATGGTAATTCTTCATATTGAATCCAGTAGTTCTTGTCCTGTGTTACCATGATCTATTTACTGAGAAAATCTTAGCAAGTAAGCTTCAGTCTTCAACCCTTGAACCCTCCTGAAGCAGCCAATTCCCTTGGGGATCCTCATGACTGTTTTTTTAAAAGATAGGCACTGTTTTCTCATGGGACTTTCGTTGCAGTTCATAGGCTCAGAATTGAAATCAGGAGATTTATGAGGTTATGCTGGAACTATCCTGTCTTTCTTGCTAATACCTTAAGAATGTGTAGAACAAAGCATGTCTGATGGTGGAATCAAGATAGAAGATTGTCTTTGGTTCACAGAGTTGGCTGTCACAACCAAGCAAGTTCTACAGAGCTCAGTGGGAATGATTTTTGTGTGAATTGACACTTGGAAAAGAAAAACAAATTTTAAGGAGATGGGAAAAGTTGCTTAATGTATCAAATGCTCCTTTGTTTCCAGAAACGGGGGAAATAATTTCCCTATCCCAAATACTGTTGATTCCCTTGGTTATTTCTCGGACATTCCCACTTTGCAGTTTAGTTTAAATTTGGAACAATGTTTGAATTCTGAGAGGGAGTTGGTGTTTTTCATGTCATGTACTTTGGCTGGGATTTTGCCGAAACCAAACATCGTGGCTTCAGCTAGAGCAATACAACGGAAGCGGTCTAAGGAGAAAGACTTCTTTTGGACAGGGTCCAGCTTTCCAATACAACTATATACTTAAGATTATAGAAATGAAGTAAAAGAATGCTCATCTGCTAATTTACGGAAGGCTCATAATTTGAACTTGCATAGTCATCCTTCCTAAACATCTTAAAATTAAAACTGTTATTTGTCCTAAAATGGATGTCCCATTAAAGTATTCCATGAAGCAGGCACTTATCTCTAAATGCCTGCCTGTGATCACCAGTTTATTTGATTCCCTGCTTGGAAATGCTGTCACAAGGGACCTTATAAAGTATTGAAGCAGTGGAAGGGACTAGACCTGATGATCAGATCCCATTATCCTAGAATCCTTTGGGTATGAGCAGGAAGAACGTCTAGTATAACACCCTATTTATCAGATTTGAGGCATCTTCTGCCATAGAGGGAGAAGCAAGAATGGGACCACAGAGAAAAAATAAGGGTTTTATCCCTTGCTGACCCAAGTTCTTTTCTACTGAAAGTGATATTAACATCAGGAGAGAGGTTTCCCTTCATGACAAGGTAGGATCACCTCAGCAAACTGTTGCTATTGTGTGCCTTCAAATTATTTCCAACTTATGGTGACCCTAAGGTAACCCTATCATGGGGTTTTCTTGGCGAAATTTGTTCAGGGAGGGTTTGTCTTTTCCTTCCTCTGAAACTGAGTGTGACTTGTCCAAGGTCACCTGGTGAGTTTCCATGGCTGAATGGAATGGGGTCTCCAGAGTCATAGTCCAAAGCTCAAGTCACTACACCACTCTAGCTCTGCAAACCATGCTTGCTATTTGAACAAAACATTGGCAGCAGCCCCGGTGGCGCAGTGGCTAAATGCCTGTACTGCAGCCACTCACTCAAAAGCATAAGGTTATGAGTTCAATACTAGCCAGGGCTCAAGCTCAACTCAGGCTTGCATCCTTCTGAGGTCCCTAAAATGAGTACCCAGCTTGTTGGGGGCAATTTGCTTACAGTTGTAAACCACTTAGAGGCTGCTTAGTTCAGTATGAAGTGGTATATAAATGAAGCTGCTAATGCTATTGGAAGAGCCTCATTGTAGATCCCAAGAAAAAACTACAAATAGACCCCCCAAAAGAACAAAATGAGTGAAGCAGAGGTGACACCCATCAGCAAAACCTAAGAAGCTCTATCCCTGATCTCATGCTTCTATAGACCAACCTGGAAGAGCCCTTCAACAGGCTTTAGTGATCCTCATGTAGCCAAATTGAATTCCATTTAGATGGCATCTGTAACCAGTTTGAGTTTATGACCCAATCATACAAGAGAAAATGTCTCTGTATTGTCTAGTTCCTTCTCCCTTATGGGAGAAGATCTCTTTAGAAAAGTACTCAGCATTATGAGCCCTTTGTTGGGTGATTTGCCCAGACAAACCTTAGCACAGACAGACTAAGGCAGTCCGCTGTGAGATGAGATTATAATTCAAGATGTCTATACACATCTTGACCCCTGGAGATTTTCATAAAACAGGATCCCTATCTCACTAGGGCAGGCTATCTGTAAAACACATTTTTAAGTAAATAACTAGCTCCTGCTGATTATTTAATGATTAAAACAACAACAACAACAATGTGATTTATTGACATAGAGATATCTTCAACCACAGGCTGGGCTGGGAGCTGTTATCAGCACTCTGGGGCTTATTTCTCTCTCTCTCTCTCTCTCTCTGTGTGTGTGTGTGTCTGAGAGAGAGAGAGAGATCTGGTTGTCAAGCTCTCATTAGTAAAATGTTTAGGGCAGGCGTGTGTGAGAAAGGGAAAAATTCTGACTACGGAGAGGTCAGATTTGGTGCTGTTGGCATTGGTTTCCTATCTACAGTTACTGACCCCTTCAGTTGTTCTTAAGTGTCAGGCTACAGCACAGGTCTTCCTTCATCTGATATGGGAAAGAGGGGTCTATAAAGATTACCTTTCTGTTCTTGAGCATTTCACTAATTAAATTCAACTGGTTTAACATTAAATCTTGGCTCCAGACATGTTATGGTTCTTGGCTCAAAAATACAACTTTCTGAAATGTCCTGAGGAACCATGGATTAGCCTTTGGGTGCAGAATAATAATGTGTTTTAAAACTGTATATTGTTTGAATAATTTTAACACTAGCGTCTACCTCAGAGGTAGACATTTTGGCAGGAGGAATCCCAAATAATCTTCTGTTGTCCCACTTTTTCAGCTGCTTTGAACATGTTCCAGTTTCTCTCCTCCTCCCACTTTCCCCCTTTGTCCTCAGCTTGTTTCAGTTTCAGCAAACTGAATTCAATGCATAAAAACAGTTTGTACTCAGCCAGGGGGAGAATAGAGGAGGGGAAGAGTCTTGCCTTTCCCTGTAGGCTCAGGCAAAAGCAAACTATGGTAGCCTCTCCTAGTTTTTGTGTCCTCCCACATCAATAAACTTCTGTCACTTTGATCAAACTCTGATGTTGCTTGATCACAGGTGTTTGGGTTTTCATCTGTGACATGTTGGAGGTTATGAGCAAATTGTGGAGGGTATTGTTATGAGCGGACTAGCAATTCACCACTTTGGAAAGCCACAAGTTGCCCACCATGATGATGCTAAGCAGCCCAGTGTGCTCTTGAGAAAGCTGTAAAGTCTGTAGATTCAAGTGTGAGGTCTCTTGCAACAGCTAAGAATCATGAGACTCTTCTGGTGTTACACATGTGCTACCAGACATCCAGGATGTTATTCCCTTACAAATGACACAGTATGAGCTTCATGAGTGAGCAGACAGAGTGCGACAGGGTAGCAGTGTGCTTATGCTACCATGAAGCATCTTATTTATAGCCAAAGGATTCCCCACTCCCTGCCTCCACTGGGTATTTTCAAAGACATATTTGGTGGAAACAAAAGATAAAACATCCTTCATAGCTGCCAAGAGATGTCCCCCTCTATTATCCTTGCACTGGCAAGAAATGACTTGTTTTAAAACAAAGAAATAAATAGTAATCTGGCCTAATGCTTAGCTATTTTGTTGTTGAAGGGAGATGTAACTCGTCTTTCTGATTTTAAGCTTTAATTATATTGATTTTTATTTTACTATGTTTCTAGCTGTCTCTGATCCCTGGGTGGTTGATTTTCTGGCAGAAAGCAGGGAAATGCTTCAAAAATAAAAACTACTGCTAATACACTGGGTGTGGGGTGCAGGGGGCAAGTCAGTGGCTGTACCCCTTTGCACTGGTATCCCTTACAGCAGCACCATGCTACACAGAAAAACAGGAAACATCACTGGAGGATGGGAGTCATAATATTTGCTAATGCAAATATTCAATAGAGTGAAAACCCCATTGAAGTCGTAATGGTGATGTTATTAAGGAAACTGTCATTCAGGATGGGAAATGTCCTATTGAGTGTTTGAAATACAGTACTAAGCTGGAAAGAAAGATACTTGCAGGCAAAGCTGTCCTCATGCGACTTCTTGGCTCAGGCAGCTGATCAAATAAGTTGCTGTTGAAGTGCTGATAACCTTGACCCCGGCAAGGGACACAAAACAACAATGAAGGAAAATGTCACACCTGGGCAATTCAAAGCATTCACAAGTGTCAAAGATGTGTGTTGCCAGAAGTGGATAAACTAACACACAAAAAATCAACACTGTTATTTTGCTGAAAGGCTTGCTAGATGCATGAAAGGACTGTCTGTGTAAGGTTTTGGAGTTTTAGGATAGCAATGTGCACTGAGCTTGCCACATTACACTGTTTATAGCAGCATTCACTGTAGGGGTAAAGCCACAACTACAGGCATATGTAAGACACAATCATACCACTATACCAACATGTGCTGTGTAAACAGGAGCTGATGAAGAAGAGAAGCTGATTTTGAAACTTGTTCAATAAAAGTATGTACACTTGGCCTTCTTCTGTATCCATGGTTTCTGCATCCATGATTCAACCATCTTAAAACTTAAAAATATTCCAAAAGATTTCCAAAAAGCAAACTTTAGCTATTCATCATTTTATATAAGGAACACCATTTTAGTACACCATTGTATATAAAGGTACTTGAGCATCCATGTATTTGGGTATCCATGGAGGGTAGAGTCATGGAACTTAATCCTAGTAGATACCAAGTCCCTACTGCATGGCATTATCAACTTTATATTCTTATTTAACAATATTGTTTTATGATCTATCTACAAATAAAATTAAAAGCAGATTTTAGGAGAATGAAAACTTCTGCTTCAAGTAGAGCAGCCTAACTGATGATTAAAGACAGCTTTACAAAAGAATAGAAAAGACTTCCTATCTGGAGAAGGCAGCACTAGTATTTTAGGAGCAAGCATCTAAGCTGATGCATAAATATGGCAACTGGGAAATGATCCACAGGCACAAACTATGTTAATAATAAGTAAAAATTTATTTAATAAAACCAATATTTACAGGCATTTAAAAAGATTTTTAAATAAAAAATATTGATGCAGTCCTCTTTCTAAATGACTCTATGATGCTGGTCTGAATAGTTCAGAGCATATGCTACTCCAACAAAGATGTCTCCAGACTCATGTAACAGATGAAGGTGGAAGCGTCACATTCTCTGTTCCTTTTGGACAATCCAGCCAGGGGCATAGCAAGCAATGCAGAGAGATATGGAAAATGGTTCACACCTGGAACTCTATTTCCTGCATTCACATTCCCTTGGTAACTTTGCTTGCCCTTTTTCTTTGGATGTCTAAACTATAGTTGTAAAACTTCAGCTGAAGTTTTAACTTATTGCAATGGTAGACATTTAGGAAGTGAAGGTAAATTTTAATGGGAGGAGCAGAACTCTTATTGGGGAGCAATACACCCATTTGGCCTCCTCCTCCTCTGTAGCTCCACCACTGAATCCAGCTCAAGAAGTGGATTCCCTCTTGCACATGCAGAAAGGCTTTATTACTGCATGCCCATAACTCTGTACTCTACAAACCAAACCCTATGTTGAGTCTTCCTGTGTACAATCGAGAATTCTCACTCTCGTTTTAATAGACAAAAGCATCAAAGGGAGAAATGGACCCATTTGGGACAAGATC
Source organism: Sceloporus undulatus (assembly GCF_019175285.1). Classification (NCBI taxonomy): domain Eukaryota; kingdom Metazoa; phylum Chordata; class Lepidosauria; order Squamata; family Phrynosomatidae; genus Sceloporus; species Sceloporus undulatus. Next base: position 141,492,957 of record NC_056522.1, on the reverse strand, counting down.
CAGAGATGACCGTTCAGAGGAGAAACTGGATTGATTCTATATGAACTGATTTGCAGTAAGTCCAAGGTTGAGATCATGGGAAGACCTCCGTTATCTTCAACACCCACCCATAAGGTATCAATCAGGGAACAAAGTACATAGCTTAGGTTATGGCAGATGTCAAGCTGTTTTACTGGAACTTGGGATGTGGGAGTGGAAGTGGGTTCACCAACTGAATCATCAGTTAAAGCCCACAGATGAACATGGCTGGGTCAGGGATGGGTGAGATGAAGTGTAATTGCCTTTCAAACTAAAACACCCCACCATCATGTGCCTTGTTTTGTTTGGATGTGGGGTGAAAATGATGTTAAACAATGAACGAAGTCGGGTCTGTGGTGGATCTAGTGAACAAAAGATGGGGCCTAAGATGCTCTGAAATTGTTCATTCTGGGCTTTAGGGCTCCCCTAGATTGGACTGAGGACTGCAGATTTTGAAAGATGTAAGTAATTATTCCATCACAGTTAGGCTCCACTGACTGAAGGGGTGAAATTTAGTTTCAAAACTGGAATAGGAATAGTTCAGTAGAGAGAGGCCTAGTGAACATGATGTAAGCTCACTTGTTTCGAAATGAATGATGAATTACTGTGAAATGGGATCTAAAAAGGAACAAATGACAGATCCCTTATGGTAGCCATCACACAGTGACTACCATCCCCAGCCAACATGGCCAATCCAAGATAAGCCAAATACAGCACATGTAGAGGGTACCACATTGGGGAAGAACCAGTTTAAGGGATTAGATAGCTTAAGGAGCAGTTTTACGCTCTACTGCCTCATAATGCCAAGTGTATTCAGAACATGACATATCTGCACACGACGTAGCTTATCAGTTTGAAATGTTTAAAAATGTCATTCAAATTTATGTCACTCCACTGCTTCTGTAGGAGGCCTAAATAAAAAAGCTCCAGATCCCATTTAATTTTGGAAGCTAAGCAGAGTAAATCCTGGTTAGTATGTACATGGATGGGAGACTACCAATGAATACCAAGTGCTGTAGGCTGTGTTTCAGAGGAAGGAACTGGAAAAACCCACCTCTGAGTATTGGTTGCCTAAGAAAACACTCTAAAATTCATAGCTGACCATAAGTACATAGGTGACTTGAAGGCACACATTTGCACACGTCTTCTGCAAAATAGCAAAAGTTGCCAGGCAGAATTTACGCACCTGTGGTACAACTTATGCCACAGCTTGAAAACATGGACTGGAATCCAGCTGGGAATTTATGTGTGTGAAAATACTATAGATACAGTGCTACTGTCCCTATCCCCACAGCCTTGACTTACTAGGAGGCAGCCATTGCGATCAATGGGATTTGTTCAGATGTCAATAGGGAGGCAGCTGAATGATGGTTCCACTCTCTCTTAGGACTCATGAGCTATCTCTGCTGTGACAGGCAGAAGCAAGACCTCCTATTGCATTTCCCCCTTGTGCTGAAGATTGCTTGAATGGGAGATGAGTGGGACCATCAACCAGCTTCTTCCTGATTGACAGGAGAAGAGACACTCATCGATCACAGCAGCTGCTTCCTGATAAGTGGGATTTGGGGGGACTTGCATGGTCTGTACATAGACCCTAAAGTCTACATAGGGATAGTGCGTAACATTCATAACTGCCATGCAGGATTCCAGCTGTTAATTTTTTGGACTAAAACTCTCAGACTTGTTAACTGACCTGAAAGTTTCCTTTCCCCCTCCTAAGCTAAAGGACCCTTCCCACAAACTATGAACATGGACTTCACTGCAATGTCAGGGAAATATAGGCTACAGAGCCAAATGAACAAATATGAAATAAAATGACATGTCAAAGAGCCAAGATAAGGGAATAAAGATAAGCAGTATTTCTGTCTGTTGGAGGGTAAAATAAGTACATTTATTGAAGTAATCTATTTTTAGAGATATCATCTTACTTGAGCTCTTCTTTCCAGCAAAATTTGGCTGTTAAACTAATAGAGGATTCAAGACTTTCCATAAACAAACTATGCTAGATTTAGCACCCAGCGCATGCTCTACAATAGGCTTGGATATTCACTGTTACACACTCTTCCTTCTTGTGATCGCTGGTCACTCTGTTCTGCAGCTGAGTACACATTGAGAGGGCTTGACAATGTGGCTCTACTAGCAGCATTTAAACATATCTGAACCACTATTATAAGAATGCAACCTAATGTTTCATCACACATTGCTGTGCAGGGAGAGTGAAACACCTTTCAGCTATAACCAAGCAAAGAAAAACTTTCACACTGGAACATAAATGTTGCGCATTCTAACCAGACAGTGTGCCCTGGATATGGGTGAGCTTCATTTCTATACCAACACTATTATTTTCCTGAGTGTTTTGAGACTCAGATGTTGCTCCTTCCTTTCCATTCCACTGACCCCCAACACACATAAAAAATGTTGGGATCAAGACATAGTGGACTCAAAATGCCCATCATTTTCTGCTGCGTTCACCAACAGAAATTCTGCCATACGGTGGCAGGCATTGGGGGGGGGGGGGGGATGAAGAAGACCAAATGGAGCTAATGTAGTTTTAATATGGCATTTACAATTAGTGAAATTTAGTAGACACTATACACAGATGCAGTTTCCCCACCCAGCATCAGATGGTGCTAAATGGAAGCACTCAGTCCATGCTATCTTCACCTGGCTTTAAAGTGTCTTCCATTGAGATGTCTTCCAGGAAAAGCATGGTAAAATAATGTTTAAAAACATACACAAACATAGACTATGTTAAATATTAGACTACAGTACCTGTCTTCGTCTCTCACATCCTTTCAGGTTTCACATCTCTCAGTTGCCAAATATGGTTCCTTCCTCTGTAATCATCATATCCCAAGTATACCTTTGCAGATATTTCTTTTATTGCTGAACCATACTGACAAAAACAAACCACAACAAAAGAAAAACTTGCTAAGGGACTTCTCTCAGTGGTGTTATCGCATGCACTGCAACTCAGAAAATCAGGAAATCTTTCCCCTAACAACAACCAGTGGATGGTCAGATGCTTATCAGCCACAGGTCAAGTGGAGTCAATCACTATATCAGAGGGAGCCTTTTGAAATATGTAAAATCACCTGTTCTAAACTACTTTCAGTTTCTTTGCTCCATGCAAAATACTCTGCCCCTCAATGTCGAACAGTTGAGGTTTGTGTGTGTGTGTGTGTGTGTATGGAGAGAAGGTGTGTATACATGGGGATACCATGGACAACCCAGAAGTCAAACAAATGCATACTAGAACAGATCAAACTAGAAATCTCTCTGGAAGCCAAGATGACAAGACTGAGGCTGTCGTACTTTGGCCACATCATGAGAAGGCATGACTCATTGGAGAAAACAGTGCTAGGAAAGGTAGAGGGAAGCAGAAAGAGAGGAAGGCCACATGCTAGATGGATGGATTCTATAAAAGAGGTCCTGGGTATGAATTTGCAGCAACCCAAAAGAGCAGTGGAAGACAGGGAATCTTGGAGATGTCTCATCTACAGGGTTGCCATGGGTCAAGATTGACTCAAGAGTGGTTAACAACAAATGGAGAGAAGGAAAGAGATGGTGACAGAGTATCTCTCCTATATATAGCACTATACATAGCATGGCTGTTCCTGTCCTTGAAAAGCTGCAGGATAAGCTTGGCTTGCATACAGGCTGCATACAGGAGGATGTGGTTAGACCCATCTTTGACAGTTAAATGCACACGTATCCCATTGAGAAAACGATGGGACAAAGTGTGTGTGATAATCTCCTCCAATTTATGGCGACCTTGAGGGTGAACCTATTACAGGGTTTTCTTGGTGAGTTTCATCAGAAAAGTTAAGATATCGAATTTGTCAAACATTTTCCCAGCAACTACTGAAGCACACATTTATGGCTACTCCAGTTTTTGTAGTTTGGAGAGGTATTTAGCCGGGTGTGTCGGAAAGTTCTGGTGCCTTAACAAACTACAAATCCCAGGATTCCACAGAACAGAGTCATGGCAGTTAAAGTCAAACTGCTTTATTTCTGCAGTATGGAAACACCTTCCATTAGTCTTAAGGGTGCTGCCACATTCCCTTTTTTCTCTCCTTCCCTCCTTCCTTTTCATACTGCAAGAGACTAACCTAACTGTTTCTTTGAAAACTACCAATTGACTCTATGGTTGTTCTCCAGTTGGGCTGTGAAGAAACTAAACACGATCTTAAAGTGTCAAGATGTATCACTGAATGCCAATGTCAAAATTGTCCGTGCCATCGTATTTCTGATCTCTATATATAGTTCTGAAAGCTGGACAGTGAAGAATGCTGATAAGAAGAAAATCAAACCATTATGGTGCAGTGGTTTGAGCACTGGACTATGACTCTGGAGACCAGGGTTTGATTCCCCACTCGGCCATAAAACCCATTGTGTGACCTTAGGCAAGTCACATGTTCTCATCCGCAGGGGAAGGCAATGGCAAACCTCCTCTGAACAAATCATGCCAAGAAAACCAATGATAGGTTTGCTTTAGGGTTGCCATAAGTTGGAAATGACAACAACGAACAACAAGCTGGAGGAAAATTCTACAGATACCATGAACTGCTAATAAAGACATATAAATGGGTTCTGGAGCAAATCAAGCCTGAACTCCCCATAAAAGCCATAATGATCAAACTGAAGGTATTGTACTTTGGAGATATGATGAGATGAAGTGTCTTCTTAGAAAATATGATAACACTTGGTAAAGCAATAAAAAGAAACAAAGGCGGGATACAAACCGCCGCTTTGCGGCGCTTCCCCGCCGGCGCCATTTGCTCCGTGCGGGAGCCGCAGCAGCCAAACCGCGCGACTCCCGCGCGGAGCAAAAAAGAAGCTCCATTTCGGAGCTTCTTCTTGCGGCGCCTCTATGACGTCGCGAAACACCTGGCGCGGACTCGCGACGTCATAGGCGCCGCGACACGTCTGGACGCTATGCGTCCAGTACGTAAAGATGGCGGCGCCCATGTAGAAGGTGCACCGCCATCTTGTACGTATAAGATACGTACTAGGGTTAGGGGGGTGCGGAAGCACCGCCCCTTCCTAACCCTAGTACGTATCCTATACGTACTATATGGCGGTTTGTAACCCGCCAAAGACAAGATTATGGGTGGATAGACTTAACCAAAGAAGCCACAGCCCTCTCTGCAAGACCTGAGCCATACTACTGATAACAGAATGTCTTTGAGGTCTCTCATGCAAAGCATTACCATAAATCCAAGATGACTTGACAGCAATTAACCAATTCTGTTTGGGGTCTAAGAGGATTTAGGCCATTCTTGGAATACCAATTTCTCTTAATATTCAAAATGATCAAAGTCACTGTAATTTTAATGTGCCTGTATACCATTCAGCAAGTTGTACTTAAGTATTGTTTAATAACTGAGAATGAACATGTCAAACTTCATTTTTTAGGGTTTTTTTTGCCAGATTTCTAAGAAGCTTTAGTTCCAGTAAACATTTAAACCACACTGCATGTGCATTTTGCCAGCAAAATAAACGAATTTGTGATACCTCCCACATTACATCTGCCTCTTTGGGGCTATTCCAAGGAAGCAGAATATTACAAGCCCAGAAATGAGAAACTGGAGGATGCTTTCTTTCCCTCTTCTCTCTCTAGTATTAATCCAGAAGGCTTGCCCATATTTACTTACGTTGCAAACAGCTCAACTACACTTCTCCTTTACTGGTGTTATAAGGCAGGGTTAAGCAGGATTCCCTGGCATTTCTTCTTGGAAGTGCAAAAGATGCCAGGAGAATATGTCAGGATTTCTTCACCTGCGAATGCCTTTCAAAAAATTCACTCTTAAAAAGCCTTTGGGGGTTTCACCATCTAAAACAAGGACTCAAAATTTCATACCAAACTTTACAGGATGCACTGAACCCTTGTTCAGAGTAAGCCATATCCTAGTTCATGTTGCTCAGAGCAGATTCAGAGGACATTTTGGTTACAAATGCTGTGCAATACATTGGAAAAAAAATTGTTCTGTGCTATTTATCTTCTTTCTCATCATAGCCAAAGACCTTTTTATCTGAGAACAGACAACAATACATCCTCAGATCTGTCACAGTTGTAACAAACTGCTGAGTTTATATATACAGTTGTCCCTCCATATTCACTAGGGTTAGGGGAACAAGACCCCCGTGAATATGGAAAAAACGCAAATAACAAAAACACCATGTTTTTCCCTGAGAGGACACCTCTCTAGGAATCTCTAGGTCCTCTAGTGCAATTCTGTGGTCAATGTCCAACATACAATGACCATAGAATGGCACTGGAGAAGCTACAAATGGTTTTTCAGTGCAACTTTTATTTAAAGTTGACCACAGAGTTGCACTGGAGGGCCTAGATAGTCCTAGAGAGAACATAGTAATGAAATCCGTGAATAATCAAATCTGCAAATATCAAAGCCACAAATATGGAGGGATGACTGTAATAGAATTGCTAACTGGGTACTGGAGCAGAATAGGAATAGAGAAATATTCTGAACATTGCACTTGAAGTATAATGGAAATGTAATGTGCTCTAGATCCATGTATAATGTCTTTTTAAAGGCTGGGCAATTTGTGGCCTTCCAGACGTTGTTCGACTAAATTTCCCATCAGCCCTAGCCAGCACAGCCAAAAGGAAAGGATAATGGAAATTAAAGCCCAGAATCATGCTACTTATTTTCATGAGCAAAATAACAGTAAACTGTACAAAAAGATATCTATGATTTATTTACATTGGGATGACATGGATTTTTCACCTCTCTCTGAGATGTCCATCTACAAGTCATGCATTTGGCACCACAGCAGGCTAGTAAGGAAGCTCCCAGGGCAAATGACTTGTAAGCACACAAGGAAGATAAGGGGATGGCTGATTCCCCCCACTCACATTTATTGCCCTGCTGAACTTAACTCACCTATTAATTGATTGTGACTCAGCTCAGGTAATAAAATCAGCTTCAGGAACTTTAGACCAAGGCAGATCTAGGTTTGTCTCCCCCTCCCCATCATCTCTCAAAATACACCCTGCTACTTCAGTTCTCTTCCTGTGGGAGACAGTTGTAAAAGTGTGTCTTCATTCTAGCTGGAAAAATCTGTTTGACAAAAGCTGCGCTTTTACAACCATCTCCTGTGGGAAGAGAACTGAAGCACTACAATGTCACGGAGAAAGATGCTACTTTCCAGCTCCATTTCTGCTTTTGTTTTCTCATGCATTAAGGCACATGGTCCCTATAATGAAAAAAACAAAAAGCTGTCATGGAGAAATGCAAGACATGAAAAAGTGTTTTTTGTAATGACAGCAATATTAATTATTTATTGTAGGATGAACCCTTGTATTCAGAAGTACTGCAACAAACCCACTGTGTCACTATAGTCTTAAGACATCAGCACAAGTGCTTCTGCTGTTTCTCCCAAAACATAACTCTATCAAACACATAAGAAACACTAGATTCCTATCATTCAATATATAACCTTACATGGGTAAACACAAGATCAAACAGTACTCCTCAGTTAATCTAATCTTCAGAAATAAAAAGCTATGTAAAAGGATAACAGGAGGTGAATATTATATACAAATATAACAGAAACAGGGGAGAAAATGAGGTGGGGTAGATGAAAAAAGATACCATGCTCTTCTTAGAGAAATGCAGGCCTCTATGATGAAATAATTACAAACAATCTACAAATTCTAATTTGCTACCAAAGACAGCAATACTATTGAGATGTGGTAGCTTTTATGCCAAAGATCTGAACATTCCTGTGCTTCCCTTGTTTTTAAAGCCCTTCATAAAATCTAAACAGAGCCATTTGATATCTTTAATATGCCCATTATTAACATGCCATAAAATCTGAAGAAGTTTGTCTAGTTCACCAATTCTTTCCACTTCTGTCATTGAAGTTTTCACTTCAGAACTTCTAACACAATAACTGCAGAGTTTCTGCAGGTGCTGCCCGCAATGCAAGCTGCACTCAATGGTAGTGTTGTGAAAAGCTGGAACTTCTCAAATCCTCAAAAATTAAAGTCTTTATTATGTGAGGTGCTTTAAAGCTGGGTGCCAAATTTAGACTGCTGCCTGGAGAACTTAAGAAACCTTTTGTAGCTGAACACGCTGCAGATGCTAAATAAGAGCTAACAATAAAAACCAGGTCCTGGCCAAGTACTCTACTAGAAAGTTAATCTTGTCTTGCTTAATTTCCCCTGCAGTTTCATTTGGCTGGTTTGGATGTGGATCACTGTGTGTGGCTGAATTTTTTGTGCAAAACCTTTCAAGCTACTTAGGGACTCTTTATCGAGAATGTGTCAATGGGCTTAAGAGAAACCTGTAACAATAAAAAATTGGTTGAAGTGCAATGGTGCAGAAATGTTTTGCAGAACCTCCCCCCTCATTTCCCCCCAATGAGTAAATTTTAAACTGAGGGGCATCAATCTCCCAGAATAGTCTGACAATTTCCTGCTTTAACATTACATTTGTGAAGTCCAAGTGCTTTCTCCTCCGATCCAAATCTTCCCAGGAGGTTCAACTTGTTATCTTGCTGCTACTCCAGCCACCAACATGCCAGTCCTCTTTTTTGCTTTCCACCCTTAATTCCTGACACAAGAGAATCGGATCTCAATTAAAACCAAGACTCCAACAAAATAAAGCCTAATTTCTTTTACCAACTTAACTCTCATATGCCAAAATTGCATGTGTGGGTTGCATGGCATTTTCTGAACCAAAGTAAGGATTCCAACCAATGAACGAACATTAGTGTGGAGACCAGGTTTTAATAGTCCCATGAGCATTCCCAGTGTCCTACTTCCACTGAGAAATACCATGATATGACAAGCAAAGCATGTTACTTCTGTGTCACTTTATCTATTGTGGTTGACTGAAAGTGCTGCCACAATGCAAGTTTGCACTTCAATGATAGAGTGTGTCAGGAAAGTTAGAGACACTTTTTGTCCCATTGTTACATGCTAGGCAATACATTTTTCACAGGTACTAGTACTATCTTGGAGAAAACACCGAAATTGCAATGGCAATGCTGAAAGTTGGGTCATTGTTTACCCTAATGCAGGATTGAAGGTCATTGCTGCAGAAGGTCCACTTTGTGAGTCTAGTTCTGTGGGTGTATATTTGGCAACAAAATCTGGCTGGGACACAAAAGATTTCAGAATGTGTAGTTGTGGCAGTGATGATGGGATAAGATGTTGCTCAAGAAATTTGTCTTGAAAAACAAGAGAGCCTAGAAATGGAAGGCAGACAAGTATTTTCATTAGGGTTTCTTAGGCAAGGAATACTCAGGAGTGGTATGCCAATGGCTTCTCGAAATACAGCATGATATCGTTGGTGGTCTCTTTTCCAAGTAGAATCAGGGCTGACCTGGCTTTACTTCCAAGATCAATGGTTCTGGTGCCTTGGGGTATTTAAATCGCCTAGCACACATTAGATCTATTTTAAACAATCTGACAAATGTAAGTTATTAAAATAAAAAAAACCCACACACAATGGTAAGTAATACAACTAATATTTCACATTATAAACAGGCTGGCAGAGCTGTCATTCTTGAATGCTTGTTCCAGTTTCAATATTTACTTGTGATAACTACAATAATAAGTGGTCCTTGAGGAAAGTTCTCACTGCAATGTATAATTTAATCCTGGCACCAACGCTTTAAGTTTCCAGAATGAGAGCAATGAATCTGTCCATAAGTACAGAGCATGACTCTTTCATAAGACAGAACTCACATTAAAACTGACAAGAGAAGCGTCAGATCATTTGCCAAAGAAACATTTATGTGAACTATAAGACATGGAACATAAATTACCACTGCAAAATCACTCAACTGATCTTTGGTATGTGCTCAATATGTCGCAATGCATTCCCAGTTTGAATTCTATCACTGTTATACTTGTTTCACACCCTAGAAACAGTTTTGACTTAGTGTCCCAACTCCAATGTATTCAACTGAAACCAGTCCATGACAATTAGCCAGGCAGACATGAAATACACAAGTACAGAAGGAAACTGACAAATCACTTAGCCTGCTTTCATTATTGTTGTGTACTTTCAAGTTGTTTCCAACTACAGCAACCCGAAACAAACCTATCAAGGGCATTTTTAAACAAGATTTGTTCAGAGGAGTTTGCCATTGTCTCCCCTGAGCTGAGAGTGTGGTGACTGCCATAGTCACCAGTGGGTTTCATGGCCGAGTTGGGAATCGAACTCTAGTCCGAATCACAGTCTAACATCTAAATCACTATGCTATGCTGGTTCCTCCCTCCAAACACCAGAAACTGATTTGAGATCATCCTATCTTCCTGCAGTACATACACATGCCAGTCTATGAAAATTTTATCACAATTGTTTTTTGGTAGTGTGACACAAGAATGTTTTTTTTACTTGCCTAAATTATATCTTTACTTTGTTTTTAAAAAAATACAAATTAGTTATCCTCCTGAAAAGAAGCCAGTGCCCAATTGCAGTTTTAATGCAATGCATTGGGGAGTGGTGAGGAAGCACTAGATAGACTTGGTTTCAAGGGATTTAATCCTGGTTCAGAGAATTGTGAAGAGGGTCTGAAGAGGAACCAAATGTAGCTGAAGCGGAGGCTTGTCTTTGGAAGAGTCAGGGTTTGGATTTCAGACAGACAGGGTTTGAAAGCTGGCACTTGCTAGAGAGAGGTGGGATTTGAGGAAGGAGATAGAACTGCCCTGATATGGGAAGCATAAATAACAGAATATTTCATTTATTAATTCTCATACTGTGCTTAAATTGCTAGAAATTCAAGATATAGGAATGTTAGTCTACAGAACCAGTACGTACTGAGATCTTTAGCACCTTTGAGACATGGAAAGAAAGAAAGTTGGCGCATGAGCTTTCAAAGACTAAAGTCTACTTCCTGAATGCATCTGAGGAAGTAGACTTTAGTCTACAAAGTTCATGCTGCTACTTCTTTCTTTCTGTTAGTCTCAAAGGTGCTACAAGATCCCTTTGCATATTGTGTTTAATTCAATCAGCCTCTGTATTCATGGATTTATCCACAGGTTCACACATCCACGGCTTGAAAGTGTTACAGTGGACCCTGGTTATATGCTGGGTTTTGGTTCCAAGATCCTCCGTGTGTAACAAAATCCGTGTATGCTCAAGTCCCATTAAATATAATGACATAGCAAAATGGTGTCCTTATAAAAAATGAAAAATCAAGGAAATTTATACTTTTTTGGGATATTTTCAACCGTTATGCTTGAATCGTGTATAAAATCTGTGTATAAGAAGGGCCGACTGTAATTAGACGTAGTAGTGTGTGTAATATATATAATATATAATAATAAGATATATATATATATATATATATATATATATTGGCAAATCAAGATTTGCTTTTTGGAATAAATATATATATATTATTCCAAGCATCTTGTTTTCGCCTTTTTTAAGGGACCCCCTTTTTATAATACCATTGTTTATGGGCCTTGAGCTCCTGGATTTTGGTTCCTGAAGGGTCCGGGAACCAAACCCGGGGTAAGTGCCTCTGTACTCTTTCTTGTTGTTTTACCCTGTTGCTGCTGTCTGGGAAGTCAGAGCTGGATGTCAGGTATATATACCAAGCTAAAGAACCCACTAACACAACCCACAAGTCCACCTATATAAGGAGTCATCCTGAGGCCAGTAACAATCAGAAAGGAATGAAATGGAGGAACAAGGGCAGGATCCCCTAGGGGTTGCAAACCGTGGCGTCAACCTGGGAGAAAGGATCTGTCACAAGGATTATTATACATATGTATGCCAAAAATAATAAGCTTAAAATAAGCTTTATGAAGGAGTGATCTCTGTTTCAGATAATCAGGAATTAGGAATATTTTAGCGTGTTTACTTATTAACTTCCAAATAATCGTTCTGACTCACTGCATTTAAGCAGATTGTGTCACTGCAGAGCTGAAAAGTTAATGTAGATTTCTGGACTGCTAGACAGGCAAACCAACTTTCTGAATTTTGGTATTAAAGATGAAAGGCAATTATTCAGGTCTACATATATACTCGACATAAATCGACCTCATGTATAATTGAGGGCAGGTTGTGGGGCCAAAATTATGTATTTTGCTATGACCCGTGAATAAGTCAAAAGTAAAATTTAGGGGCATATAGCAAAGGATCTAAAGGAGAAGCAAAACAAACAATGTCAAAAACTTATAAATTCATCATGACATAACTCTTTGTGCTTATTCTTAAAACTGGATGGATGAAAGAATAGAGGGGGTCGGTGCTTCCCATATTATACTCTGCTATTGGCTTTACACCAGGAGATAGTTCCTTCTTTTAAATAAGAGTTAAGATACAGTACTTACATTGACCCGTGGATAAGTCAAGTCAGTTTTTTTGGGGTCAATTCTTTGACCGAAATTTCTAGACTTATACATGAGTATATACAGTAGATCACAGTGAATGACAGCTCATCCTTGGCCTTATACAGCATCTAATAGCTTAACACACAATACTTTGCTTTCTGAGAAAATAGTTTGTTTCATTAACCAGCATCAGTTCTATTAACCAGGATGTAGAACTGAAAGTCCAGTGAAATGGATGAGTTTCTGGAATTAACCATTGAACTATTCAGTTTTGGAGAAACAAATAAGAACAATGTCTTGCTTACTCATTATAGTTAGAGGAAAACACATTTAATATTGTAAAAATCTAAGACACAACCATTTGAATTCATGTTGGGTCTTAAAACAATTCAAGTCCAATTAAAGCCAACAGAAAATGGATAAGAAAAATCAGAAAGCTAAAAACGCCTCTAAGTTTTACTCATTTTGATAGTGTGGACTCTTGATTTTTCAATTTTATAAAATATTGACTATGAAATAAAATCCATTCCCTTACATGGTACAGAATAAGTAATCCCATTAGCATTAAGAAGTAGTTTTCTAATATATCACCAAACAGTGACAAGAATAATCTTTGAGCAGGTGAAATACCATTAGAATGTGCATCTCTCACAATTACGCTACAGTGCAAATTGCATACAAGTGCAAGTTCCATTTTTCAGTTCAACAGAGGTGCACATTAAATGTGAAAGCTTTGGAAATACCCCCCCAAATCTAATCATTACTTAGCAAATGATTTGATTGTGAAATATTATGTTAAATTCAAATATCAGTAGACAAAGGCACATACTTTTATGTTTTGGCAAGAACACACGGATGTTACTTGTTAACCATACATTATTAACAGCAGTTTGCATTCATTCAATTCCATATGACTCAAGGTAATCTCAAAATTGACATTTCCCCTCTCCAACACTTATTTCCCAATTGGTATAGTCACAGAAACATTCACAAGTGACAATGCATATGCTTTTCCCGTTGACAACAGTGATAACCTCAATGTAGGCTAAACATCCTGTGTGTAGTAGTCCTGAGATAACAGGAAACTTTGGAATGTTTACCGCTGTTTATGGCACACACAATAGCTTAGCTATTCCAAAACATTTCTGGAAATCTAGCATAGGTAGGTTACAACTGAGTTAGTCTCAATTTGTACACACTTCATATAATCACATATGCACCAACACAGGATGCTTAATTTAAAAAAAAAAACCACTCTAAAAAGCAGTTTGTGTATATAATGAAACATTTTGCAATTAAACTAAAATCTGATGGCAATATAACACAATCAATATATCATACATTTGTTAAACTCATTCCCTCATAAACAATTTATTATCCTCTTTTTATAGCATCTTCATGTTCTAGTGATTTCTTTACAAACTTAAGAAACACATCAGGATTAAAAGAAAAATAAGATATTAGCTTTGGTTTTTAGTTTGTGATGAGGCTGTGGTATAATTGCTGAAGTGAACCAAAGAAGAAAAAATTGATCAGAAATAAAAACATAAGCATAAAATAGTATCAGTAAATACATTCAGTGGCCCACTTAAGCTATTTATCTATGAATTCGTATTCTGTTCAATCATGGGCAAACAGATAACCATTCATGTTGGGAAAATACAGATAAAGTTTTGTTTATCTGCCTTTCCTCAAAAATCTGGAGCATAATTATACACACACATATATATATATACCCTCCATACTGACCATTACAAATTTAGGTCACAAGTCTCACATCATCCAATGTGTTCCATTAATAAGGCTTTATTAACATTTTTTAATATAAATTCAGGAACATTTCAAACAATGTGCAAGACAGGACTGTACTTGCCAGCTCTTCTCACGCTTTAACACTGACCCACAGGCAGCCTAATAAAGTCCCATAGAGCCACGTTTTCACATAAAGTTTCCGTCCAGATTCTGTCAGTAGCATACTAACAGTAAGGCCGCTTAAGAAGAGAAAGGATGGCAAAGTCTTCTTGAGACTTAGCTTGGAATGAACACATTTTCCAGGGAACCTGTTCCTTCTTTTAGAATCCTTTGCATCATAGAATTCTATTAGCAGCCTAGGAGCAAAGAAAAGGTTTTTAAAAGGAGGGCAGAAAGAAACCTATTTACCACAAAATGTCCACTAAGGGGGTTTCATAAAAAAAATTCATATCTATTCTGGTTTAGCACAGATAATCTTATCTAAGAGCTGTTTAGTACATTCACCCCTTAAATATATATTCTAGATAAAATCTTATACAAACCTATGAGCAGTATTCAAAGATATACAGCTGTGTTAGTCTGGTAAATCAGCATGCAAAAATTGTGTGCGGAAGCAGGCTAGACTCTACTAAAGCTCATGCTACCAACTTCTTTCTTTCAGCTAGTCTCAAAGGTACTATAAGCAGTACGTGTGAAATAGCAAGGGGGAGTTTGCATGCTGACAAATAGCAGTATGTGAACCCATCCTGTCATTCTCAAAAAGACATAGCAAACAAGTCAGTTTCACCACTTATCAGCTTACCATCATTCTAGAAATATGCAGGAAAAGAGCACTGTGTAGTTTTTAGTGCTCAGGCATGTCGTACTCACAAATACCCATCAAGTCTACGAATAACCTTTCCAGGGGGATAGATACTTGAATATCTCCTTGCCACACTCAAGTAGAACCCCTGGTTCTTGGATCACATTGTCTGTGACTCCTATGGCATCAGAAAGCTATTTCACAATAAGTACAAACTCTATTAACCAGCTAGCTGCCCATTAAGCTGAGTTGTAGGTGATCCAGACCCATGACATTTCATTACTTACTTATCCTTGATTTCAAAACGTTCATGAAGCCATCTTCGCATATACATCTGTTCTTCTGGAATATCTTTTAGTTCAATTCGATCAACATAAATATGGATTCTTGGGCACTCCTTACAAAGGAAATCTAAAATTCAGATGAGAATCATGAACACTTTTGGTCCAGGCAGGTAACCATTCCAGCAGAGTAACCCTTGTTCCAACAGAGTGATGCTATTTTTATTTAGTACAATTAAATCTAGTTCCAGGTATTCTGCACTATCTTTATATGAAACCAGCTTCTGAAAACAAAACCAGGATATGAACTTTGAATAATATGATTCACAATATATCAGGGCTATTTTTCATCCATGTTCAGAGACATGAACTACTGCTAAAATTATTGATTATATATTGATTTATAGATAGATATTTTCACATCTCAAACACATTTAGTCTTTCACTACTGCAAATGCTGACAGGGTGGCTTTCCTTAGTGAAGAAGTCCAGGTGGACCTGGGCTGCGTGGAGACAGATAAAAAGCAGAAATGCTGAGCTGGAATACGAAAATGGTACTTCTGCATCAATTATTATAACAAATACATTTTTCACTGAAATAATGACAGAGCATAACATCTCCCACCCAGGTTATTTTAGGTTCCAGACAGTACTATCAATGCAGAACAACCATGAAACCCAGTATGCCAGCCTACTGCCTTTTTGAACTGTGGATTCTTACAAAACTACTATCCTAGGTTGCAATTTCAATCATTTCTTCAAGTCACACCATGCAATATAAAGGAAGATACAGTATTCGTTTAAAGAAACAGTGCTTCCTGGCATCTTCTTCTATCATTGTCAAACTCTTGGAAACTCTTCTTTCCAAGTCCCTGTGGAAGTGTGGGAGAAATTTCTACTCTCTTCTGTATGCTAAGTCCCTCTTAGCCTTAACACTACCTCAAATAAATCCAGCTTTTCAATGCAGTTATGAGAATGGTCAACTGGATACAATCAAGAGTTTCGAGGAACTATTTTAATTATGCAGTTCATCTTAGCAGGACCGATTCATTTTGAAAAGACACAATGTCACTGTAACCACTTCTGCTTAGCAGTGGATAAGAACAATTTACAGCATTCCTGTTTTTGTTAAGTAACAGCTGGAGTCTATCAAAAGAGCCACTAAAGGTTGCATGGTCCCATGACCCTTAATTTCACATCGGCTCAACTCCCCAAAGGCTTATGTAATTAGGCTAAAAAAGCTGAAGCTCACTGCAACAATTCATTAAGTACAAATTACATCCAACTTTAGGAATACTGGCTTGAACTGCCTGGATTTGATGGGTGGCTTAATTCTCTCAAACTTGCCAGAAGTCTATTCTTGGAAGCAGGAATAAAAAAAAAACCTTGCCTTATAAGAAACAACATAATTGAGAACCATACATTACCAAGAGCTTTTCAGCAGAGACAACATCCTCAGTGTGAATCAGAAATTGTTTAAAATTGGTTAAAGGGACTCTCATGAGAACAAAACCATGGTGGACTTGCAAGGACATATTTCAGTCATAGAAAAGAAAGGAGCAGAAACTGAACTCCAGAAAGCACCTGTGTTTGCTTGCAGAATATAATAATAATAAATGGCAGGAACAATGGAGACAATTTAAGAGAGATTAAATGACACGGGTACAAAAACCATTAGCACACCAATTCCTCCATAACTGGTACTGGTGGAGGGGGATGAATAATAAGAGCTTACAAAGATGCAGGATGGGTTCACATCTCACAATACACCATGATAATACAAGCATAACATTCCATCTATGGTTTGCTTTGTGCAATGTGAACCTGTCACTCTGCTTGTCAAGGGAGAAACAAGCCATGTTCCAATATCAGCTGCTACAATAAGCAAATGCCTTTGGTTTGTTTAGCTCCTCCCACTTTCAATGGAGGCATGTAAGCATGTGCGCCAGCCTCCATCTTTCTTCACATCACAGCTTACTCCCAGTGTGATTTCTGAGAGTTTGGGGTGTGGGGAAAAATAGATTTTCCCCAGTGAAGTAATACTGCAATAAAAGCATAAAAGTAGCAAGGATACGACAGAATCAGGAAGAAGAAACTAGATGTTTATCTTTCAATATTATGTACAATCTGTTGTTTCATACATGTATTGCATCAAAAATTTAGTGCAAGAATATGAAACATCTTAAATGTGTTGGCTGTGCACATGTACACACGCTTGTTTGCTTCACAATCCCAATCTTAACAGATCTGCAAGAGCACCACTGGAACAGCTGGATTAAATCTAGATGTCCAATGACAGTTAAAAGGATTTTATTCTTAGATACTGGAAAGATGAGCATTTTCTGACTATAAGAAAGTATGTAAAGTATGAGGAAGGCAAACTGCCATTTCTGGGTAGAGGACAAAGAATGATCATTTCAAAACTATGGGTACGACTTGTACAGAAAGAAGATAGCAACATGTAACAAAATTAACTTGTTTCTATTTAGCTGAATTTCCAGTTTCATGGTGGGGATCCCCCTCCCCTACAAATCTTGATTTTATACTGTCAAATAGGCATAGGCAGCAACTGGCATAGGCTGCTGCAGTATCAGTATTTCCTTCACATGCCCACAAATGGTGCATATAACCATTCAAATGTTTGTGATCGTTCACCTTGTCTCTAGATCAAAATTAAATGTGACATTACAAAGCTTGAACAAGAAGATGAGATGCTATCTGGAGACAATCTCACAGTTCCTTCAGACAACTCCAGACAGTTTGGCTCACAAATCTGAAAACTCAGTAAGCGACTGACAGATTCTTCTGAGAAGGCATCTCCCTCGGCCCTTCATCACAGTTGACATCAAGGCCAACTCTTTCTGTAGTGCCCCAGTAATATCTTTTTAAAAAAGAAGAAATCTGCAAAGGCCAGTTATATGATGAGTGCTGGACACAGGAATGTCTGGTTTGTACTGAAGACAAGTGGGAGAGTGAAATCAAAGGATGCCATTCACAAAACTGAATGTCTGGAATGTAAGTAGTTCTACACTAAAGAGACAGGAAGGTCTTCTTTACAAGACTGAAAGAACATCTGACTGATAGCAAGCACAGTAAAACTCAGGCCAGTCTGAAAAGTATGTTGAAAAAGGAAAAGTATGCTGGCAAATATGTGTTAGTAAAGAAATTTGTGATAGTCAACAAGTACAACCTCTAAAATACTAAGATCAACTGAAACCAGACCTTAGTATATATGAAAAGTTAAAACAAGCCATACTGTTTATCAGTGGAATTTAGCTGGTTGTCATTACAGGTGGTGACTATTAAAGTATTTCTCTTCCTGAGGTTTTTAAGCCCACTATTTGAATACAGTCTATCATTTTGCATACATACCCACCCATATATTTAACTGTCTACTGAAGCTACACTCCAGGCTGATATGATACTCTCTCTCTCTCTCTGTGTGTGTGTGTGTGTGTGTGTACACACACACATACTCATCTACAAATCTAAACATTTATGCCCAAAAACTGACCCCAAAATCCCAGGTCAACTTATTTACGGGTCACTATAGTAATGTGACAGCAGCTCTTTCAGATTTCCCCATGCAGTTTCTTTCTCTCTTGAGCCAAGCAGAAAGAGTCCTGGGTGACTAATTGATATTGCTGTTTGTTTAAGAGTGCCTCTCCACTCGCCCGCCCAAAAGTTGAAACGAAAGCTGAATGCTGATACAAAAAGCCTCAATGAGAGTCCCTCTTGCCGCATGCACACAATACACACACCGAAGGAGCCTCCAAGTTTTACCCTCGACCTATCCACGGGTCACGGCAAAATCCATAATTCTGGCCCCAAAACCTGCCCTCAACCTATACATGAGATCGACTTATGTCAAGTATATACGATAAATAAAACTTGTTAGTCTTGAAGTTACCACAAGACTCTTTATTTATGTGTGTTTACAACAATCTACCACAAGCTATCCCCTGGAAGTAGCTGTACTTATGACTGAAGCTAGTGTTTCATGCTCAGCATTTCAAAATTCTTATTTGTACCTAAAATATTTTAATAAATGCATTTTTAAAAAAAAATGATCTTATATAACATTTTATATTTTGTGTAAACTCATTTTTATGTAAAACATCAACTTTTGAAATTCATGCATGAATTGATGGCCATGATTTTGTTTGGAGTATTTTAAGCATGTTCACTCTTTCGCCTACATATTGTCTTATCAAGCAGGTTGTGCAAGTCATAACCTTGCTTGCTTCTGAGCTCTGATCCACTCAGTGAAGTGCCTGCGGGATCAAACTGGACATTTCAATGTAGACAGTGGAACAAGAGGATTCTTGCTACGGTGTACTCTTTAGCACCACTGAAATATTCTGTAACACATGTACAACATGTATGTCAAGAGAGAGCCAACAAACACTTTGATTTTCTTATCTGACTGGGACTGTAAAAACAAAAGAGGTTATAATGCACCTGGCAGTTTGACTTGGCAGATCACAAGCTGGCAGAGCAAAACTGCTCTGGTACGGAAACCAGGTCATTAAAATTCCATCCTATGTACCAATTTTTGTCATCAAACTGGTTGAGAGAAGGAAAGGATTTCTTTTTATTATTCAACAGTAATGACTCACCTGTCATGGATGGTGCCACTTTCCTTTGTCCTTTATGATCTACAGTGCCTTCATATGCTACTGTAACATCGTAAACTGCATCCAAATAATTCTTCATCACATTAATAGCAACATGAGTAGCCTTCACTCGTGGAGTAAGAACATGTTTTAAGACTGCAAGTCCTAAGCAAGAGGAAAGGTATTAAATGCTGCACCTTTAACAAGAGGGAGTTAAAGGACAGAGACTTAACCATTTGAGGTTTCTACCCCCAATAAAGTTAAAACTTTTTAATTTGGGCTACAATTGGCACATTTCAGCTATACAACACCTAAAGGTTCTTCCAGGTGTAATAGGACAGATCTCTTGAGAAATTCCATGTTCTCTGCATAAGAAAGGGGCAGTTAAGCTTCACACAGGACAGGAGGAGTTGGATCACAGGGAAAGTTACTTTTCTGTTGCTAATGGAAGTGAAATGTTATTAACTGTCTTTTATTGCTCTTTGTCCCTGGTCCCCACAAGAAGGGGCATGGCCTTGGTTTGCATCGATATCATTCTAGATCAGTGGTTCCAAAACATTAGTCCTGTAGATGTTTTGGGCTTCAATTCCTAGAATTCCTGACTGTTGGCCAAACTGGCTGGGGCTTCTGGAAGCTGATATCCCAAAAACCTGGAGAACCAAAGTTTGGGAGCCACTGTTGTAGACCATCTCAACTGACAACAGAAGTAACAACTGAGATAAAAGATAGGCTTGTGACTAACAACATCAATTTTTTCCTCCTGCATGATTTTAAATATCTTTGCCTGATGAAGAAGCCAGTGAAGCTATGAAAGCTTGCATGATTTATTTTGTGTTTAGTTGGCCCAATAAAAGATATCGCTATTTTGTGGATTTTGTTATTTCATATTGTTTAAGACACACAGTGCGCCTGCTCCATACGCAGGTGCACCATACGCAGCTTCTGGTTTATGCGGAAGCTGCACTGCAACCCATTGAATGGCGCATGTGCCCATGGCGCATGGGCACCGTGCCACCGCGAGCACAAGCCACATTCTACTGAATGGGGCTTGAGCTTATGCAGTATTTGCCTTATGTGGGGGTCCGGAAAGGATCCCCGCATAAGGCAAGGCTCCACTGTATTAATAAGTAGAAAATATCAGCAGTTCTAAATTCCTCTTATATATGCATAATCCAACATTTAATTCTGACAAGTCCTTATGATGAGCCCTTATGCAAAGGATCTGAAAATGAATCTTTACACTATGGGGAGTCTTCATTCTTTTTTAATTAAAGAGAGAAAAATCAGCATTATTTATGAAAGTAATGGTAACAGAATTTTGTTTTCCTTAGATTGATCTAACTGGTTTTTTTATCTAAATGGTCACTCATTCTTTTATTCTTGTGCAAGAAAATCGTCTGACACTATGGGTAATAGCTCATTGAAGAAACTGTTCTATTAGTTTAAGTATCATTAATGTGTAAAAGGAGAGTCAGGCATGGTAATGGTTTGAGTGTTGGACTACAAATCTGGAGACCTGGGTTTAATTCCCAGCTCAGCCATGAAACCCACTGGGTGACTTTGGGCAAGTCACACACTCTCAGGCTTAGGGGAAGGCATTGGCAAACCTCCTCTTAAAAATCGTGCCAACAAAACCCCACAGGTTTGCCTTAGGGTTGCCATAAGTCCAAAATGACAACTACAAACGTGTAAAAGAGCTTGCACAGTGAGAAAAAGGAGGGATGAAATATTTCATTTAGAGCAGGGGCAGGCAATGGTGTGGAAGGGCAGGGCTGTTGTGCTGTGGTGCACCAGAAGTGATATCACTTCTACTTGTTATTTTCAGCCAGTTTTTGGCCAAAGCCCAAACCCAAAAGAAAAAAGCAGGGAGAAATGAGGAGGTGGAAAGGTCAAACAACCATGTCCGCAAGTAGCTTTGGGGGTGAAAAATTTCTTGAAGCATTGAGGCTTTTGTGGGGGACACAAAAGTGGGGTTTGGAGTCTGCCTGCACCTTGTAGCCCTAATTTTATCTACCCTGATTTACACAGTAGTTAAGATGTTTCATTTTCTACTCAAATGGAAACTGGCTACTTTTACTATCTAACTTTTCTGGGAAGTTTCCCACAAATGCTTATTGCTTCTACAAGTGTTTCTTCATCACTCTTTATAACTGAGGGGAGCATTCATATTAGGTCAGCCAAATACATTTCAGTAATGTTTGTTTATTCAACATGAGAATGACTGTGAAAATGTTTTGAAGTAAAACACTGTACTTTAGTATGTTAAATTTTCATCAAAGTGTGACTGTTGTGTTTTCAACATGTTGTTTCAGTCTCTATGCACTGAGCTGTGTTATGACAGGAATTGTTTTTACTGCTAAGCATTCAGCTCAACACATGGAATACCGTTGCAGCTTCTACCAAGTATCACATACAATAATAATCAAAACACATAAATGTGTTAGGAAGAAGAATGATTCGATCAGGCAAGAAAAATATTTATCCCACTTTAAAAAACAGGTTTGAGTCTTTTTATGTATCTGAATCTCTTGTGTCTTTTCAGACAGGATCAAGAATGAGTGTTGTTCTGAGCAGGAGACACTGAATACTATTTGAAATACACTGTGATTTGGCTGCTAGCAAGAATGACTAAAGTGAATATATACTGTAACCCTCATTAATTTAGAGATTTAGGGTGCATCTACATTGTAGAAAGAATGCAGACTGACAACATTTTAACTGCTTTGACTCCATCCTCTAGAACCCTGGGACTTGTACTTTTGTGAGACACCTGTACTCTTTGGCAGAGAAGGCTAAATATGCTGTAAAACTACAAATCCCAGGATTATGTAGGATGGAGCTGCAGCACTGTACAGTGTCAAACTGCATTATTTCTACAGCGTACATGCACCCTAAGGACCAGATTTCCTGTTCTGCCTATTATGAAGTATCCAGTGGCTTTGGATCTGGATTTTCTTTGAGTTTATTACAGGCAGTACCTTTTGGAACCACAGCACATAAGGAGGGCAGAATTATCCATTGTCTTTCCAGCCACCATTTGTGGTAAGTATCTTGTTTTTAAAATCACAAAAAGAAACTTAGGCAGTATCCAGACCGGTGCTTTGCGCCGGCCTGGATACGTGCTAGGGTTGCCTCGGGGCGTCCTTTACAGACGCCCCTCAACCCTAGCACGTAACCACGGCATGGTAATGGCAGTGCTTGTGGTGCTCTTTCAGCGGTGCCAGGAGCTCCGAAACAGAGCTCCTTCCACCGCTTGCATCGCTGGCACAGCCTTTACATGGCTGCGCCAGCAACACAAAAGAGAAAGGGGCCAAGTGGCCCCTTTCTCTCTCTCCCCGCTGCTGTTGGGGTGTCCTTGGGGCATGAAGCCGAAGGACACCCCTTTCCAGGCTGCGGGGAAGCGGCTTTTTGCCGCTTCCCCGAGGCCTGGAAAAGCGGCGGATCAGGGCCTCTGGGGCCGCCGCTGTGGTCCTGATCCATTGGGGAAAGGGGTGGGTGCAGGCCGCCCCAAAGGGGTGGTCTGTATCCCACCTAAGGCCCGTTACAGATAGGTGGGAAGCGGTGTGCTGGTGCTGATTCTGGGGTTCGAGAGCATGCAGCAACCACACACTCCCGAACCCTAGCACATCACAGTGGCATCATCTGTATGCAGCGCCGTCCACACGGCGCACACATTTATAACATCGCGCATGCACCGTGTCCAAATGGGCGGAGCATGTGTGATGTCACTGTGATGCCCCAGGGCACTAATGGCACCTTGGCAGCATCGCCAGAAGCCTTTTGGGGCAGATCGTTGTCGCAGTTGTGTGGTTGCTGTGACAACGATCCAGAGGAGAAAGGTGTGGCTTCTGGCCGTCCCTTTCTCCTAATCTGTGCAGCCCCTTAGTCTGCCTTTCATTTTTCTTTCCCTGTTTCCCAATTTTTTTTGACATGCATCTTACCTTCCTTATCAGCATATGATTGACTAGCTGCAATGACTTTTGGTAGTTCTGGATTGTAACGTGTTCCCTCTGGAAAAATCACAAGATACATCTGCAGGATTGAAACAAATGTGCACATGGTTAAAAAACAACAACAATGCAACATGCTCTTACACATGTGAAAATTGTGCATTCACTACAAGCCCCTACAATTATCATAACCTGAGTGTGGAGGAGAGAGCACAATACAGGTTATTTCCATCACTGTATTTCACAATTAGGAACAGCACTTGTATTCATGGAATTACATAGTTTTTTCAAGCAAAGTAAGAAAGGAAAGTTAAATTGAGAATGAACATTTTGTTCAAGAATTATTTGAGCAGTTAAAGAAGAAAAAAGTACAGCAAATTCAGTGTAGAGAACCAGTATCTATTTTTTACATCCTGTCCAGATTCCAAACTAATTTCAACTAAATTTACCATAACTTGTGGTGTAATCCTATAAATATCTATACAGAATGAGCACTTCTGAGTTCAAAGTAAGCATGCACAGGACTGTAGCCTCAAAAATGTATTATCATAAAAATGATAAGAAACACAAGATTTCTTTATTCATTTCATTAACACAAAACAACTTGACAATGCAGTATATATCGTGCGAGACAGGTGTATATATTTGCAGGGAAAGAGAATATGGATCTGTCTCAGTGAATAGGAACTAAAAGGTGTGTTAAAAAAATAAACAAAACAGGTCAGGAAGGTTTGAAATAAAAATGTTGTCAGGGGAGGCTCCACAGTACCTGGATGAGATTACTGTGATCAATAGCCTCATTTTTCTCTCAGATCAGCCTGATAACACACAAGATTACTGTGTAAATGAATCTGTTCTCTCACAAAAGGAAATTCGTTAAGGAATATAGAGCTCAATGGCGGTTGTTCTAACAAAGCAAATTAAGTTCTTTTACCACCACCTTGTCCTAAATGGTGCATTATTTGTGCAACGAGGGCATTTTCTAACTAGGAACAAAGAGCAATACACAGAGAAATGGGAGATCTTTTCACTTATACACCCCTTTACTATTCTCCTTGATAGCAAAAATTTCAAACAAACACTACTTCTATTGTGTGTCAGTTGTTATCTCAAAGGAACACAACTGTAGCTTTAGATTGCCTTGAATGTCACCAATGTGGCTTGGTTTTGTTACTTAGATGAGTTTTAAATTGCTGTTCAGCTCAGTTCTCAGGGTGGTTTACAAAAAGAGTGAGCTTGTCCAGTTTGAAATTATCACAAGCAAAGTTAAAGTCAGAACCCAAAATGGCTTTCGTTTGTACTGTGAGGGAGGGACTGATGGTATGTATGTACTTTAGGCCTTTAATAGGCCCATGGTTTCTTAGTTCAGAATATAAATTACAACTCAGCAACAAGCACCTCAATGTGCTGCTATCAGTTGCTAATCTTCACAATATTTAGTATTAACTAATTTTGTTAAAATGCTAATTGTTTCAAAAACTATACAAGAGTAAGCCTTAAGAGAGAAAAGGACCTCTGTTTTAGGAAGATAAGGAAGAGGTATAGCCTGTCCCTCAGATACAACTGATAGACTTAATGGCCACTTCTTTGAGGAACTTTTATCGTGTATAGGCAAATGTCTTTCTGTATTAAGCATTAGAGCTTTCTGTCAGAGAATCCGACTTATCTCACAAAACTACAAATCTCAGGATGCCACAAAATGGAGCTATGACAATTACAGTTGTATCAAAGTGCTGTAATTGTATAGTGTAAGAGACACCTATGTCTCTAAATCCTCCATGGAAAGGGTTGCAAGGGGGAAGGGATGTTTGGTTGAAGAAGACAAGACTACACTTTAAAAGCAAATAGAAATTACAAATACAGTGGTACCTCGGGATACAAAATACCCACGTTACGAAATTTCCGGGATACGAAAAAATCCCATAGGAAATAACTGTTCCGGGTTACGAAGGTTTTTTCGGGTTACGAAAAAAAATTTGGTGCTTTTCGGCGCTATTTCGCACGAAATCGCGGCTTTTCCCCATTAGCGCCTATGGCATTTCGGCTTGCGAATGCTTTTCGGGTTACGAAAGCGGCGGCGGAACGAATTAATTTCGTAACCCGAGGCACCACTGTAGAAAGTCATTATATAGTGAATGGTGAAATGCAAATGGATGAATGGCCAACTACGAAATGTTAATTGATAAATTCCACAATCTTAAAACGAGAAACACCTCAACTAAATTCATTGTACTTCCATCAACAGTTACATAATGTAGTTTAAAGTTACCATCACAAACTTGAATGAATGACATTTGTAATTTTAAATAAAAGATTAAAACATATTTTGTCTTTGTTTGGCCAGAGTCAAAGTGTAATACATTCAGATTGTAACTACTGTTTTCAGTGTTCAGAAAACTGTGAAATCAGTTCATAATAGGAGTGGCTGCTTGACTCTCACACTGTTTACTCTTTTATGGGCAAAGCTGACAAACAGGCATATTAAAAGGTTATTCTACAGTAACGCCACCCAACAGAGCTTTTGGGAACCACTTCATAGCTGTGTGCTACTGTCAGAAAACCTAAGTTTGAGAGATGAAAGAGAACATCGCATTAACATAATGAAGCCACTGGATCTGGACTTGTGTCAGGTTATTTACACAGGCTGAAGAGCAGACCAAATATCACTTCCTCTTGCTATAAATAGCAGGTATATGAGCTTACATGGAGCGAGATTTTAGATAACCTTTTCTTTCAGTGAGACACTTCTTGCAGCTAAGACAAGCCAAGGTTTATTTTAAGAACCCCCCTCCCCCCCCCCACACACACCAGGTTAGCTCATCTTTTTTCTTTAACTATATTCTATCATTTTTACCAAACATTATTTGTTTTCTATAAATACTGTATAACGGGATGGGAATCATGAGACCCCCCCCCCCCAGATGTTCTTGGGCTGCAATTCAGAACAGCCAGCATAGCAAATGGTGATGAAATGCTGGAAGATGCTGGAAGGCCACAAGATCCCCACCTTTGCTCTATAGATTGGGGCCTTTTTTCAATTTTGGGAGGAGTCTTTTTATTTATTTATATTATGGGTTTCACCATGCCCGAAGCCACCTGCGTGACCACAAGGCGGGCAATATCATGGCGCTCCTTTGGCATGGCATTTATATGCTGCATGCCAAAAGGAGGGCCAAAAAGTGTTGCCATGGCAGCAAAGGTGCTTTTTTTGCCGGCTCTAAAAGGAGCAGCATTTTGTGGCCTCTTTCCGAGCCGGCAAACTGCTGGATCAGGGCCATGGCATGCGGTTGCCGTGGCCCCAATCTGGCACTGAAACGGGTGGTGGGATGCCACTCTATCGGGGACATCCATTTTGCTCCTAAGTCTCTTTGGTTTTCAAGCATCCTCCCTAATAAGCCTGCCTACCCGCCTCCCATGGTTCAAATGCCTGTTTGAGCCAATGAGGAAAACAACTGGGAGCTGTCCTTTGTGTCTCATGGATTTCCCCCTGAAGCAGCTCAGGGTTTTGTTTGTTTGTTTAGAAGAGCTGCTGGAAGAGATAATCAGAAAATCCTCATGCACTGTATTTGCTCCTACATCTGTTTATCACAAACAGATGTTCTGACCAGAAAACAATCTGCATCTTAGGGAGGCTAAAATAATGGCTCAATTCCAGTCAGAGTTCATTTTCTTGTAGTAATAGGGCTTTTGCCTTCTGATAAAGAATATTTTGTGAGGGCAGAATGTTTTTCTGGTGAACACATGAAAACATCTCTTTAGAGCAGATACTGTGGAAGGAGAATGCAAACCAAACATCCCCTCCCAGCCGCTGCTCTATGAGAATGAATGTAGGAAAGTGAACCATACAAATGGGCCAACAGATGTGAAAAAAGGACTGAGCATCTCCATGTACATTCCTTCCAAGTTACACATACATACGCACATGAGAATTCTTACCGGAGTCTCAACATCCATCTGGGCTTGTAACTTATTTTTCAGTTTCTTCTCATTAAATTTGGCACTTCGTTTCACATAGACTCCTCCATGCTAGTGCACAAAGAAAGGCAGTCTGTAGAAAACTTAATGATTCAAAAACACACTGTATTTCAATGTTTTAGATTCATGACAGTATTTTAAAGGAAAAAAAAAAGAACTGCTGCCCTAATTATTGCTAATAAACATGGATCTGGAGAAAGCATTTCTGTTTATACGAGACAATTTTGCTGAATTCCCTGATTTCCACATCATGCTGCATTCTTCCATGCCTTATCTCTCACTGTTTCACTTGGTCCATCAGCCCTATGCAGCTAAGAGTTGTAATAGGGGAGGGGAGCATAAAAGCCCCTTGAACAAGCAGAGCTTGTCTCTGTATCTCTAGCTGTCTCTCTATTCTGTCTTATACTGAAGGATCTTTGGACACCACAAATGCAAAATAATTTATAACAATGAGAATAAAAGCATATTAAGCAATTTGACACATTAAAAACAAGACAGTTTGAAACCAGTTAAAACAATTTTATAACAATACAATTTGCAAACTTGGATTAAACCAATCTGGCTCAAAAGCTTTAGTAAAAAGCCATGCTTTTAACTGGCACTGTAATGACAAGAGTGCTAGTGGTGATCAAGATCTCTGAAGGAAGGGTATTCCACAACCATGGAGAAGACCCTCTGCACTCTTGTCCCATAGAGTATGTCTTCCCCACCCCTCAGAAAGACACTGAGGAGGACAGAAAGACACTGTCAACACTATATTGAATGTGGAATAAATTAAATCCTGTATGCTAGTTTCATTTCATATTTTCTAATTTCACAGTTGCTTTTACAGAAGTGTGAGCACTGTTATACCTTAAACTGAAATTGCTAGATGAAACCATAGCACTGGAAAGTGGGCCCCTTGGATCAGCAAGTGTTCTGTTCCAGAGACCATAGCAGATAGGAAAAAATGTAGAGGATTGCACACCATATTATTAAATGGCGCTAATGTGAAACTGAAGCATGGTGTTCATGTCACCATCATTTAATAATATGGGGCATGAGGATATGAAGTAGCTCAAAATCGTGGATCTGGAGCCACTGGTTTCAGAGGCCCCACTGTATAAAAGAATAAAAACTGGTTGTCTAGTTCCAGTATCATCTGAAGTACACTGAAGATACCAGAGAGAGAGAGAGAGAGAGAGAGAGAGAGAGAGAGAGAGAGAGAGCAAGCAAGCAAGCAAGCAACTGCTAAGGGGAACCTAGAGTAGTATGAATCTGGTATGAATAGAGACCTGTTGGGTAAGAAAAGAGGCTACAAGTAGAACATATATTTTGCAAGCAGAAGGTGCCAAGTTAAATCCTTGACACTGTCAATAGGAAAAACCTCTGTCTGAGGTCTCAGTGAACTCCTGACAGTTAAAGCAAACAATACTGGAGGATACATAAAATGGCTGATCTGCTACAAGGCAGTTTGCATGTTCCTATACTTAGCACCATTTAATTTTTTTCCATGGTCTTTCTTTTCCTACTATGCACAAAATCATGAAATACATATACGCTGCAAATGTTACATTCTTTATTCCAAAGACAAATGACTCTATATGAATCTAGCCATTTTGACTGGCTTGAGGAAGTTTTCTGAGTATGGAGATTTCTCTTTGAAATGAAAAGCAAGTAATGGATTCACTCATTTTGTTGTTCAATATTTTTGAAAGGCTGTTAAAAGCAAACCAACAACTCTTGAACACACGCTAGTTACAGACATGTAAGTGCGAGGGCTTCTGTCCACCTTCTCCTTTAGAAATGGATTCTCTGCTGCCCTCTTGCTCCCCAACTCCCTTCCCCAACAAATATTCTGTTCCAGCAATTTGTGGAGCAAATGTCAGAAAGACACAGAGAGATGGGGAAATCCTCACAGTATCCATAGATACTGGATATTGCCCAATGAAATAAAACAATATAGGACAAAATGGTGAACCATCCCAAAGGGGCAATTTTGTAATAATTACAGCCCTATCATGTTAAAAAGAAGGTTAGATCAACTGCAGCTGCATTAACTAACTCCTGAATGGCTTTCTCAGGAAGAAAAAAGCCTAATGTTTTCATTTAAAAGATGCACTTCTAATGAATCCATTTACACATCTCTGCACACCAGCTACTGCAAAGATTGTCTTATTATGCATATCAAAAATGTTTTTGCCACAGAAAGCATCAAAAGGTCTTGAATTCTTATTCCCCACTTTTCTGCTGCTGTTTTGCCCCTCCCCAAATGTCTCTATTAGTAGTTGTTCAGTCACTCTTGTTGGAAGCCCAAACATATCAGTATAGATTATAACATTAACCAGCTTTGTTCCTTCTAATGCCAACTGAATAATTCCTATACTTGTTCCAACATGAAACGATTGACAGGTATTGCCCCATGGTCCCCAGAAGATGGTACAACTAATGGAAAAGCAAGCATGTCTACTTTATGTTGCTTCTGAAATTTACATCTGTTCTAATCCTGGATTATTTCAGCTATCAGTATGACAAACCTAAAGCAAGACTGTTTTTCTTATAGTGGTACTTCAATAGTTGTGTTATAAATACAAGCATTTAGCTTCTAATGTGTTACTGTAACTGGGATGTATTCTTCCACTGCATATTTGAATCTCCCTGTATATACCTACTGACTTGGGGTGATCCTGAGGTTTTCAGGATCAGCCCAAAAATCACTGAAGAAAGAAAAACCCAAGCAGTCCAATGATAACTCAATGGCATGAAATGTTGACAGTCTGAGAAGGACACATCCCCATCATCCATGTGGGAAAAGAGAGTAGCTGGGAAATAGGGAAAAGTTTCTTGGGGAGTGGGAATGGAGGATCTGGAGAAGATTAAAAGGGTAGCTAGAACTCTCTCATTATCTGCACAGCATATTTCCGGGTAAGAAATTATTTTTAAGTTTCCTCAAGGGGGAATAAAGGGGGGGGGGGGAGATGTCTATAGAAATCAATGAAGGAAGAAAAGGATTTTATTTTAAATGGAAACAGCCCTCCTCATTATAAAATGCCAAAACTGAGGGGAAACACCCCATCAGAGCCCAGCTGGGGACTGAGAATATAATCTTGATTTTGAGGAAAATTTCAAAAAAAGAGAAGAAAACCGAGAGAAGAGGAGAAATGGCAGGTAATGACTGGGACTCCTGGAAGAAGCACTCTGCCCTGTACCATTTTATAAGTGCCTGTCATTTATTCTTTCTATCTTTGACTGAATAAATCCTATGCTTGCATAGTCATAGCTGTAAAACCCACACATGAATAGGGAACAACAGTCTGGATACAGTGATGGGTTAGATAAAGTCTTATTAAGGGAAACTGAATCCTGAGAACACAGAGTAAGAAATAGAGACCTTGAGCATGACTATTCTCTGGTGTAGACTTTGGGCACGGTGCTGTATGCCCTCTGAAGTAACAGGTATGCCATTGGAGGTGACTTAAGACTTACAATTCTCTGTATAGCTGCAAGTTACCTTTATGGCAAGGAAAACCTACCATCAGCTTTGGCTGGTATGTCAACTGTGTCCTCTCCAGGAGAAGAACGGTTTGGCCACTGTGACTTATGTACTGACATATCTGGTTGACTCTAGCACACTCTACATGGACCTTGGCTCAAAGATGGTTCAGAAACTGAACCTATTATGCCAGAGTTGGGTGAACTGCAATAGTTGCCTATTAGGTTCCAAGCAATTTTCAGGACCTTTCAGTTAAAAATACTTTATAGACCCACAAGGGTTATTATGGCCATCTAGGAGGAGATTGCTCATGGGACTGTGGTTGGTTAATCGTTGCCTGGCAATAAAGAAGCGAGCTTTTTCTGTCAGTGTCTCTTCTTTGGAATACTCTCCCCATTGCTTGCTTAAGCTTTCCCCTATCTTGTCTTTCTGGATTTCATATTTTGTTTTAGATGTACATTGTTTTATCATTTTGAATATACTGGTAATCTTTTGTTGTACAATGTTCAGGCACTATTTCATGTTAAGCAGCCTAGAAAAGATGGTAAATAAATAACAGAGAATCAGAATATGGCTAGTATCCTGTTGGAGACATATGTGAGTGTAACCGGGGGTTATGACTGCATAACCATTTTTTCAGGCTTCCAGAAGAAAGCACCCACTCCCTCCTCATTCAAGGCTCCCACTCTGGCAGTAACTCCAGGGAAGGGAACTCCAAAAGATCCCTGAAAGAACTCAATAGCAAGGAAGATATGAGACTGAAAGGGGGCACATGATGAGAAGTGGAACAGAACAGAGCAGAGGGAAAAGGATAAAGGAAGGAGATACAAAAAACAAAAACAGAAAGTACAGAAAAAGTATGCTAGATCAGACCAGAGCTCTATCTATTTCCACCATGGTCAGCCAGGTCAAAGGGAAGCACTTAAGTAGGGTACAAATACAAAAGCATCCTCCAGTGTTTGTTCCTTTGCAACTGTTATTCAGATACATGCTGCCTCTCATATAGAGCCATTGTGATTAATAGCCAGTGATGGCCTTAACCTCCCTGAAGTTATATAATTCCTTTTGAAGCCAACCAAGCTCACAACTTGGTTCATGCTGAGAAGCTATTTTTAAATGCTATCACAAACAGACCTGAGAACTACACACAGAAGACAATAAAGAAACCCAAGATTTCAGTGTACTGTATGTGGAACTGGGCAAATGTGTGCCTAAAACACTTGTTCAAAAACAGGGAATTCTTCCTAAAACAGGCCAAGGAGGGTGAAGAATACGTAGTGGACACAAAACATTGACTACACAAGGGAAGGGAGAGGAACCAAGACTGAGCAAAAGTGGGACTGGAATAGAATAGCTAAAATTCTGAAAGGAAGCAGTTTACATTGCAACAATTTTGTTGTACATCTCCACTTGCATTCTCTACTTCCAAATAGGATTTAAAAAATGAACAAAACTTTGTCTTCCAGAAGATTGTTTAGTTAATCTTAAGCAACCACATACTGAAAGAGAAACTGACTACTTCCTTCAATATCCTAAAAAGTAACATTTTCACTTTGGATTTGCATTGATTCAAAGCCAGGCCGGCAATCTTTAATCGGTTTATGACACTCCTACACTGTGTTCTCACATCTTTGCCTTGGACAACAGAAAGCATTCAGAAGGTTTTGATTATTTATTTCTTTTGAGTAAACACTACATGCTAAACCATCTTCCACTGCATATTTGGTTTAGCATGTAGTGTTTACTCAATGGTTTAGCATGCAGTGTTTACTCAATGCATCCTTGGGGCATTGAGTAAACACTACATGCTAAACCATCTGTCTTCATGGGGTACACTTGGGGCATCTATACACTCCTAATAAAAACCTACAAGTTAATTCAAACATTAATAAGAAACTAAAGCTCAACATGGAATAATTAAGAGAAATATGGTATATTTTAGAAAAGACAAAATATATTATTTAAAAATTGCTTTTCTTATTTGACCTCATTAAAACCATCTTATTATTTATTTATGGTATTTATATCCCACCCTTCAGCCCTAAAGGCTCTCAGAGCGGCTTACAATTATCTTCACAAAGTTACTTACTTACTTCTCCACATCGTAATCCTATACACTTAGAATAGGTAGAAGTAAATTCCATGGACATCAAGAAATTCCATGGAAAATGATTTTCTAAACAGGTTACTACAATGCTATTCATAACATTTAAAGCTATTTCTTATCCACATACTTTTCCTTCATCCATTGCACTGCATATGCAGTTCTTCTTTGTGAAGCAACATTAAAACTATATGTCAGAACATGTTTTTGAGAAACTGTTAATATTTTTTTAAGTTCTTCCATATTCTCCAACTTATGATTTAAGGGCCTGTTTTATAGACCAAATGAAAACAAACATACACAAAAAAGCTCAGCTATGTTTACTACCATGTTTCCCTGACTGGTGTTCTGCTTTCTCCGTGTTCAGAATATATACATACTCCACAACAGGATGTTTATCTGAGGTAGGAAACATGCATTCCATCACAATTCTGTAATTAATTGTCACTGGAAAGTTCTGAGTGTGAATGACATCACTGACACAGGATCAACAGGAAGAAGAGGAAGTGCTTCATGTTTTGCAGGATTTAGCGTGACATGGAAAATATATATATATATATATATATATATATATATATATATATATACATACACACACACACACACACACACATACCTGTCACCTGGAATTATAGACATTGTACATCCTTTTTCAATACTGTAATAACCTCTTCATGAATATCTGTTAAATGCCATTATTCACACATTACTATATGCGACACTGAATTTTTATCATAGCCACAATTTCTCCTATTTGCTACTCCAAAGACAGCATGGAAAACATCCAAATGTTTTTCACAATCACATGTCCTAAAGGAAAACCTAGCTTTGAATCATACAATCCCATGGGAATGAAAGGTTCAATAGTCCAGTAATCTGGAAGCTAACTCAAGGGGGGGAAAACAGAACAAACTCTCAATGGCCAGAAAGCAGAACTACTTTCTCAGACTGCAGAGATGTAGGGAAAACTCTCCTAAACACAAGCTGCATCTACACTTCAAAATAAATGCAGACTGGCATCACTTTAGCTGCCATGGCTCAATGTTATGGGATTCTGGGATTTGTAATTTGGTGAGTTAGCAGCAAACTTCATTAAATCTGCAGTGTGGCAGCAGCCACTGTCAGATGCAACATGACATCTGCTGGGCATCCCTCACCATCTCTCCTGGCAGAGGGATACCAACTTGGTACCAGTTATTGGCAAGTAGGCCAAACACTTCTGGCCAGTTTAGGAAACAGGGAGCTGAACCAGACAGGCTCTTGGTCTGATTTAACCCTGGTTTCCTTATGTCCTTTCATTTGCTCCTATCTCCTTCTCTGAAATATCTTTAATACAATGGCCCGTTTCCCTATGGTTACAGTGGGGACAATATGGCCCTAGACACATTCAAACACAAATCATGCAAAAACTACAAGACATTGTTAGAACTGCTGTCAGAGACTAAGAAATGTGTTTGTGGATTTTGGGAGCTGGGTAGGAGAATATACTATTTTTAAAAATTGTATTCTGTTTTTTTTTAAAAGCGAGCACGGTGTAATGGTTTGTGTTCTGGAATACGACTCTGGGAGACCAGGGTTTGAATCCTTGTTCAGCGATAGAAACCTGCTGAGTGACATTGGACAAGTCACTTTCATAGGTTCAGAAAAGGCAATGCCTCTGAACAAACCACCTCTGAGCAAATTTTGGCAAGAAAACCCCTGGATAGCTTCATTGTAAGTTGGAAATGAAGTTACACAACAATATAAACACATTCTGTTTAAATTTCATGTAACCAGCTCAAGAGTCCTTGGGATGAAACAGATCAGAGTTAAATAACGGCAATGATTTAAAAAATTACAACACCTAAACTGAGAAGTAAGAGTAACAGTAATATATTTATAGCTCTCCCCCCCTTGTTGCTCCCTCCAAAGAAAATAACTTGAATACCAGCCTGTAAGTCATCAAGGAAATCACTGTAGCTCACAACACATTGTTACCCATCTTACACAAAGTTACACCTTTTCATTCTACCTGCTAGATAAACAACCATAATGGCTGACAAATGGTACACACTAAATAAGAACAGTAGTAATTGCTTAATGTTTGCCAAGCTGCTGCCAGTGCAAGACGTGCCACAAACGGCCAATTTTCAGTTTTTTAAAAGGTGTCCAACAGCAACACTAAATAAAAAGACCTTCTACTGCAGAGACCACGGCCATGAGGACCAACCTAAAATTATCCTTCACATGGCTACTATTCTGCATGTAGTATCTCTGATTCCAGCGTGAAGGTCTCGAAGTGGAAGTAGCCAGGGGTTGGGGGGGGGCTTCCATGTGGGACGGTTACAATGTACAAATTGCTTACATATGGATCAGATGAATGCTATATAAGCAGCTGCCAGAAACTTGGTTAAACAACAAGCACTTCCACATAAGCACTATGGATACTATAAAATTTGAATTGATCTTCAGTATAGCAGTTTCACACATCAGAGCTGAAAAGATTTATTCTGAATATTGGCAATAGCTTGTGTAGTAAATCTATGAGAGATCAGTCATCCCTCTATCTAACTGAATTGCCAGAACGAATCTCTATGAAATTAATGGATTAAAATTCAGCTGTGTATGCCAAGGATGAGCAAAGTGGGACCCTCCAGATGTTGCTGTACTGCAGCTCCCAGCATCTCCTGTCATTGGCCACAATGGCTGGGGCCAATGGGAGCTGCAGTTCAGCAACACTTGGAGGCCACATTTTGCTTAACCTGATGTGGATCAAAGCACATCCTTCCTCGCCCCCACAAACTGGTAGAATCAAGTTTTTCCAAGAACCCTCAAAATGAATGAATATACAGAGTGGTATTTATAAACCAGTGGTAGGCACTATGCAGCCTACTGGCCACTTTTGCTGCCTATAATCAACATCTTGCAACATATATACATGTCACAAGATGTACATTATGGGGCTACATGTAGAGAAATCAAACCTTTTCAATATAGCTTTTTCTTCTCACTCTGCTTATAATATATGGCACCAATTTAGACATGGAACCACACTCACCTAATGAGAAACACTACCCTTTGTCTCCCAAAGATCTTCTGAAATTCAACTATTGTGTCTATTGGAACCAGCTCACTAGATCACCCTGATAGCCTACTAGGATGAAATCCACATGAAGCTCAACTAGAGGAGCAAAAAAGCAAAAGGGAAAGAGAATAAGAGAATATAAGAATATATCTAAGCAACCCATTCATTTAGGAAGAGGACTTCTTGTAATCTGAATTTTCACTATGACAAAAATATGGGATTACTGCTACAGGCAGGCATTTGTTGAAATATTTTTTTACTTGTTCTTTTGAAAGACAAACCAGCCTTATCTTCCAAAATTGCTAAGACATGGTTTCCCATGATATAGCAGTGGTAGTATCCCATGAACAAGAGTCTATATTACTTGCACTAGTAGAATCCCAGAATTACATACATTGAAAGCAATATTGTTTAATTAACTAAATGCTAACTTTCAGATTTTACTTACTGTGCAATCCTAAGTACACTTATTTAGAAGTCCCATCGAATTCAACAAGGCTGACTTCAATGGGACCTATTCCCTAATAATTTTTAACCCTCTTTCCTAGACAGAAACCCCACTGGATTTAATGTAACTTACTTCTGAATAAACATAACTAGAATTGCATTGTTATGCATTTTTCAGAGAAGTTTTTGCATTAGACTTTTGCAGCAAAACAAGAGATTCATGGGGCATTAACAAATTAATTATGGCATAAGCTTTCAAGGACTGCAATCTATTCATCAGATGTAAAAGTGCCAAGAAATTCAAAAAGAATGGTGCAAAAAAGCAAAGTGGTTCTTATTTGGTTTTCCACCATTCTTTCTGAATTACCCTGTTTTATGTTACAAGTTCACACAGGGTTACCAACTGTAAAAAGTAGTTTCTGTATTTCATTTCTGCCTGACCTCACTTCATCCCAACCATGTGTAAATATATACTTGTGAATTAGTTGTCAAAGAGGTAATCATGTTAATCTCTCATAACATAAAAAGGAGAATACACTTATGAATTACTGTAATTCTTCTTTTACTTGATGTAGTGGATTGAAGTCCATAAATGAAGCCATAATAAACCAATTAATTTTTGAAATGACATGGAATACCTTGTTGTCTTTATCCTTCAGCATATGGGATACAGGGGCATCTTATTCTGTTATAGCAGATGCCCCATATGCAGAGATTTTCAGTTGGTAACAATGCTAAATCACCCTCTTTTACCTAGTATTCAGATAATAACCAAATAGGAAACAAAATTAAAAGTGCCCTATGTGCTGTATTACAATACAAACACAAATTACTATCTTGCTACAGTTCTTCACTTGGGATGAAATTTTACTGAAACTAATGGTGTCTGCTCCCAAATAGATACATTTCAAGACTAAGGTGTGTCAAAAATAAATAGTTAAGTCACTGTTTCATGTCATATGGGAACAAGTTTTAAAGTTACCTGAGAAAAATACCACCCGTACAAAGGAAGCCATTTTAACCCATCTTTCAAAACATATCGAACATGTCCAAGAGCATTTTGTCTGATGGCCAACATGTCTGCTATAATCCAGTCAACTGCAAAGCCAAAACAAGAACAATTTGTGTTCATAAACATACATGATAATGGCTCAAACATCCATTCTTTACATGTTTAATAAATTTATTTTCTAATGAGAACTCACATGCGGATAATGAAGCTGCTTTAGATGGAAATGTAAAAGGAGCTGTTCCCAAAACCACATTCCTGCTTCTCCTTTTTGAATGTTCTAACATCATGTTCCCTATTAATTACTCATTTTTCAAGTTCAAGATGTTTAACACTTGTTTTATAATACTGTTGGGTATTATTCATTCTACTGCCAGCATATAATGTATCTATATCTTGAAGGATAAAGCAGGAACATTCCAATACATATATAATATACAACCATCCACAACCATTTCAAGACATGTATAATATACATACATATTATAAAAATATACATTAATGTTGAGAAAAGTGTTTTTAAAAGCCAAATTATAAGATATTGTTTTAGTGGAAGATAATTTTATAATTTTTGACTGCAAAAAAGCTCTTTTATAAGCAAACTGTTTACAAACCTGTACTCTGATGATTAGATATATATATCACATTCTCTTTCATTTTTGGCAAATCACCATAGAGAAATATCTAGAAGGGAAAAAAAAAGATGTGCTGTTAGCTAAATGATATAAATAACCAATTAAAAACTTCAAATATGATTGAACCCTCTTTTCCAGGAAAAGAAAAAGATTTAACAAATCCCATTTTATTAGACTAATGATAGATGGAAAGTAGGCATGTCAACTGTCCTTTACCATCTCAGTGGTATTGGAGCCCCCACTGACACTGCACTGAAGTTAGTATAACCATCTATAAACACAAGGATCCATTTGCACCTAAATAGCTGCAGGAAAGGACAATTAAAATGATGTATTTATTCAATTAAAAAACCCCTTTTATATTATAGCAAATATAATTTCACTGTTGCTTTTATAATAGTATAAAACATCTATGGTAAAAACTTGACATGGTCCTTTCTAATGTGTGTGCCTTCAAGTCACCTGTCAACTTATGGCATAGGGTTGTCTTGGGCAAGGAATGCTCACAGGTGCTTTCGCCAATTCTTTCCTTGGAAATAAAGCATACAGCATTAATTGGTCATCTCCCATCCAAGTACTAATTGGGGCTGACCCTTCTTAGCTTCCAAGATCAGGCAGAATCTGATGCCTTTAGGCCTATCCTAACACAGTTGCAAGTCACAATTGATGAGAATTCTGCATTTTTAGCAGCTCAACTGGTGCATTTGACTCAATCGTTCACACTCTGCTCCTCCTAAAAGTAGGCACAGTTAAGGTAAACAGAAATGTGAAAGAGCAGACAAATTTAGTCCCACATCCAGGCTGAAACAAAACACGTGACTCTGAACTTCCAAGTCAAATCTTGAAAGTTGGCTTACAAATACTGGCTTGTCAAAGAGGAGCATTAAGATAGGACAGTGATAGTGAACCTATCTTAATGCTCCTTTGGTCAAGTGCCCAAATTGCAACCCAAAACCCACTTATTTATTGCAAAGTGCCGTGTCCCTCTGGCTTTCTAGTAACAAACTCTGGCAAACTCTGTGCTGGGGCAATGGCACACATGCCCAGAGAGAGGGCTCTGAGTGCCACCTCTGGCACGCATGGCATAGGTTTGCCACCACTGAGATAGGGTCTGGGTTCAGTTGTAATTTGATGCTTTCCTGCCCTGCTAAGTGCCCTGACAGTTTAGTAGTTCCAGTTTTCAGGAGGCATCAGGCAAAAGCAATCAAGCAGAGGATACCAGCATGCTGTTTATTGCCAATAAGCTGGAAAGGCTTAGTGTTTTGTGTGAACACAGCTCTGGTATTATACTGATACATTTGAAGGCATGTTACAGGTTTTAAATAAAGACCGTGCTTCCAGCTGAAAAATCCCTTTGTGCAAATGAAAACCCATGCTGTGGAACTAGCCCACACAGAGAACACAGCTATGTGTCTGTGTGGCTTGTGTTTGTTTAAAGAAAACAAAATACCCAAATGTGTAAAAGATTTTTTCCCACTTAAACATGATTTACAATAAGTGCACTCTCTTACAGGGCTTTTTTGTTGTCACTATGAACTGAAAGAGACAATGTGAATGAAAAGGAGGGAGGGATGGAAGACATTAGGCCTCATGAATGAGGGGAAAGGGATGAAAGCACATGGAAGTACATAACTGAACAGGATAACAGGATGCAGAAGCCTTTGACCTTTAGATCACCAGTTTCATTCATGCCTGGTCAATGGAGGGCCCATGTGACATCTGTTTGGTGGCCTCACTGACCAGAGGCTCAACCATCTGTCTGTTGGCAACCGTGCTAAAATGAACAGCTGATCTTAACCACATTTCCCTAAATACAGTTGCTCAGTTGCAAATGTTATTCATGTCAAATGAACCTCTAAACTGAGAGGCTTAAAGAACAGAATTGTTCACTATCTGCTACCATCCTAATCATTGGGGGGGGGGGGGAGAAGCTTGAATATAAAGACACTCCAAAACATCTTTCCCTTAAAATAAGAGAGGGACCACAATACATCTCACAACTGATTGCTGGAAAGCGAGATTATTTTCCTATCTGCCATAATCCTGTTGAATGAATTTGAATAGATTTCTAATACATCATCTGGTGACTTTATTGTGAGTACAGCAAGGTAGTTGAAATGGGTTTTTGCATTAAGTATGGTTTTATGTGTTGGTGGAAAGGGCATTTTAAATGAATGTAGTATAGAAAGAAAAATAGAGGAATCAGAGTCGAAGGCCTGGTGTACTGACTCCACAGTCCAATTTATGAAGTACAGTTGTTCCTTTGCATCCATGGATTCAACCATCCATGGCTTAAAAATATTTAGAAAAAAATTCCAAAAAGCAAACCGTCCTTTTGCCATTTTATATAAGGGACACCATTTTGTTACACCATTGCATATAATGGGATTCTAGCATCCACGGATTTTGGTATCCATAGGGAGCCCTGGAAGGAAACTCCAGCCGACACCAAGGGCCCACTTTTTTATGGCATCTTGCTCATGCTGTAACCCATAAGCCAACTCTTCGTTATAACATAATAAAAAAGATGTCCTTAAAGTTTACCTGAATCCTGCATGACTAAAAAAACCAAAATTTATGTTAGCCTTATTCCGAACTGGGCTGCCTCCAGCAATGTTGGAGCTCCTTTTGGCCTGGCCTCGGCAAAGCTCAGGCTGCATTGGGAGTATGCACATGTAAAAGCGGCCGAGAGCCGCCCAGTTTTCCCGTCTATTTGGGATTTGACTTGTCTAGTAATAACCAACTGTAGGGGGATAATGCTCATCTCCATTCTTAAGCCAAAGAGCCAACATTTCTGAGGACTAATCAGTGGTATGTGGCCAGCGGACTGCACCAAACGCGTTACCACCCCCACCAACGTGGGATTTATCTTCGTATATTTATCACTGCATTGGCATGCTTTCAAACTGCTAGGCAGAAGCTGGGACTAGTGACAAGCACTCAGCCTTCATGCGGCACTGTGGGCCTCAAACGCCAACCTGCTGATCTTCCAATCATGAATTGGCCTTACACATAAGCCACCGCATCCCTACTGCATCCCCACTGCCTTTGTTTTACCTACTCATAAAATAAGAACAAAGTCCTAGCATGTTCAGCCTCTGTGCTTCCCTCTGAAGACTTGCCCAAGGAGTACCCAAGGAAACAGACTAGCAACAGAACGTATATATACAGCTCCTCCTAGCTTCATGGACATGCTTCTCTCAATTTAAGGACTCGCCTCAACAGCTGCCAACATGAGAAACATGGCCTATTACGACTGCCAAAATAAGCTGCTTCGGGTTCTCTTTGGAGTATGCTATTTAAATGATCGTGGGTCCTAAGGGTCCAGAGGTCGCAACCAAGCTAACACTCCATTCCTAAGCACGGAGTGCAGCTTCTGGATTCTTGGGGATGCATCATCTTTAAATAGCATATCTCCAAAGAGACTCGAAGCAGCTTTATTTTGGCAGTCTGTAACAGGCCAAAATAATCCAGTGCTAAATGATAAATAAAATGAAGGAGTAAGGTATTTTCCATGCACAGTGAACAACAACACTGGGAAGTATGCAAACAGATCCTGTAGTACCCCTTAGACTAACAAGGGTTCATGACAACTCAAGTAATGTTTAAGTACTCAAAAACAAACTACAGGAAGGGGTCTAAATAAGAGGTTATTCAGCCTCGCAGATTTCAAAGTATTCATTAAACTGGAAGCCATCTTGGTACATTTGCAGCTGTGCCAAGAAGCTAATCTTAAGATAGATGGCAGTTGCCAGCAGGTAATCTCAAGCATTAGGCGGTTACTCAAATGCAATCCTAGTATTGTCTAACTATTGTTGCATGCTTTTGTCATTTCCATTTATGCAATCCTAAAGGAACGGGTTTTCTTGGCATGATTGCCAGAGTGGATTTGTGCTTGACTTCCTGAGCCAAACCCCAGTGGGTTTCCATGGCTGGGCAGGATTCAAACCCCAGTCTCTAGAGTTGTAGTCCAATGATCAAGCCACTACACCATGCTGCCTACAGTCTAGAGTAGACACTGATTACTGCTGACTTACAAAGTCACATTTGTAAAATAAACTGATTGAATGGGTCTACTTTAACTAGCAATGGATTTAGGCCTTGTTGTATTTAGTGCTATGTGTATTTTATTGAGACCTCTGGACATATTTCAGCTCTCTACTCCAAAATAGCTGATAATGATATATATTCTTGGGTTAACAACACATTGTGCAGTCATAGTCCCATGTGTCTCTTGTGTGTGATTATACCATGCAAACATAATATAAACTTTAAATGTTTTAAATTTTAAACATAAGTGTGCAATCTAAACATAATTTAGATACTGTTTAGGCCTTAAAAGTACTTTTATAAAAAAAGAAACTGAAATGATCAGCTGGTTACTTCCAGTTTAAAAAGGCCTTTTATGCGGAGGACTGATCTGGAAGGTTATTATACTTTAGCAATCTGATCCCAGAGGCTTTTGGGGGCACACTTGTGGCATGAGGACAAAATGATTCTGGGTCGCAGAGTGATTAGGCTTTCACTGAGGTTTGCATGAATTCATGGTCTGCACTAATCTTCCACCCGCGCTGCAATGAGAGAGGCAAAGAGGCAGATAAGATAGATGGCAGTTGCCAGCAGGTAATCTTCAGCATTAGGCGGTAAGCTCAAATGCAATTCCTTCAGTATTGTCTAACTATTGTGGCATGCGTTTGTCATTTCACTTCAATTCTTAGACAAGAAGGCAACTGTCTGCCTTAACTCAGGTTGTACTGAAAGAGATTCCTAGAGAGAGTACTCTACTAGGCCTTTGTAGCCCCTCCATGCAATTCGATGGCCGATTCTGGCAGTTGTTGACCACAGAGTTGCCGCTGGAGTTGGACCTAGACGATCCCTAGAAAGGCGTTTTGGTATTGTGTCTTTTCTATTCACGGGAGGGGTCTTGTGCCCCAACACTAGAGAACATGGAGTGACAAGTGATATATGCACAGAGAGAGAGACAGAATATAAATCCATGCGTCTGACCGCTCAGAAATGAAGGACATTCGGAATCCTCCTGTGGAGATAAGGCTGAATGGAGGACATGTCCGGGAAAGGAGGACGCCTGAACACACTGAAGGAATGGGGGAAGGGGCTTAGCAACATTGGGTTAAGTGGAGAAGAATCTTTATTTAATGTGATTGCATTTGCACCTGGCACTATTCAGAAAGGCTCTCAAAGTGGTTACAAATTGGTAGTTAGAAGGGGGGGGAATCAGGCATCCCTCAAGAATTCATAGGATATGTGTGTGAGGTGTGCATATATATATATATATATATAGAGAGGAAGAGAGGAGAGAGAGAGAGAGGAGGAGGGAGGGAGAGAAATACATATGTATTGAGAGATAATGTGACCAGTGGGGTCCCACAGGGCTCTGTCCTGGGCCACGTGCTATTCAACATCTTTATCAACGACTTGGTTGGTCAATTGGGAGCATTCTTATCAAATTTGCAGATGACACAAATTGAGGAGGAGTAGCTAACCTCCAGAGGACAGAGGATCAACAGTCAGATGACTATGAAAAACTAGAAGTGGGGCCACAGCTAACAAAATGAACTTCAAAAGGAGAGATGCGGGTACTGCGCACTAGGGGGAAAATAAAATGCACAGATATAGGATGGGAGACCATGGCCCTTGAACAGACTACATGTGAAATCGATGTGGGGATCCAGTAGACCACAAGCGAACATGAGTGAACGTGTCATGGGCGCAGCTAAAAAGGCCAATGCAGTTGTGGCTGCATCAGTAAGAGTATCGTATCTAGATCAGGAAGTAATATGCTACATATCGGCGCTTTATTCTGGGTGTTTGTCGGCCCCACTGGAACAGTGTGTCCAGTTCTAGGACACCACATTCACAAAAGGATGTTGAAAACTGGAACGTGTCCAAAGGAGGCAAGTAAAATGGTGAAAGGTCGGAAACCATGTCCTATGAGAAACAACTTAGGAGTTGGGGATGTTTAGCCGTGAAAGAGGAAGGTTAAGAGGGTATATGATGGCTTTGTTTAAATGTTTTGAAAGGATGGTCATATTCAGGAGGGAGCAAGCTTGTTTTCTGCTGCTCCAGAGACTAGGATCCGGAATGATGGATGAAAGCTCCAGGAAAAGAGATTCCACCCAACATTAGGAAGAACTTCCTGACAGTAAGGGCAGTTCGACAGTGGTAACACACTCCCTTGGAGTGTAGTGAATCTCCTTCCTTAGAGGTCTCAAACAGAGGCTGGATCCATCTGTCGGAGATGCTTTGATCGGGATTCCTTGCATGGCAGGGGGTGGGACTGGATGGCCTTGCGGTCCTCTTCCAACTCTATGATCTATTATAGAGAGAGAGAAATGTGTGTGTGTACATATATACAGTAGAGTCTCGATTATCCGACTCTTGGTGACGTCAGATAGGTCAGTGGGCGTGGCTTGCAGCCCTGC
This sequence comes from Sceloporus undulatus, assembly GCF_019175285.1. Taxonomy (NCBI): domain Eukaryota; kingdom Metazoa; phylum Chordata; class Lepidosauria; order Squamata; family Phrynosomatidae; genus Sceloporus; species Sceloporus undulatus. The sequence goes on along the minus strand of NC_056522.1, from coordinate 141,448,067 downwards.
CATGCCCCCAGCCGGAAAGGGCCCCCCAAGCGCAGTGCGAGCAGCACCCCCCACCACAGCAAGCGCAAGGGCTTTTCATAGTGACTGCACGCTTTTCCTATGACCCTGACCTCCAGATTATCTGACATTTTCGAGTATGCCGACCTATGGGACCGCCAGTTTATGTCAGATAATCAGGATCTACTGTGTGTGGTGGGTGTGTAATATATATATAATATATATTCAAAGAGAATATTTGTGGTAGATATATATATACATAGAAAATTATATAGATATATATGAATTATGAGAGATAATTATGTGCATATTATACAGAGAGTGTATATATACTGTATATGTTATATATATTATCTCATAATATATATTATATATATCTAAAAGCGAGAGAAGCCCCACTGCTATAAGGATTTCTTCTTTCCTGTTGCTTTCCTCTCACCAAAGTTGTGTATATATATATCTATATAATCTTACACCACCACACCACCTGCCCCCTTTTAGTATACTATATACAGTATATATTATATCACCTACATACAGAGAGGAGAGAGAGCGACTATTTTATACATAATATCAGAGAGAATATATATATACTGAAAACATGTATGTGTGTATATGTATGTTTATGTATATATATATACCTTTTCGCTGGAGTCTGTGCCTCTGCACCCAGGCATAAGAACCAGCTTCTTGGTCCATGCCCAAAATGGAGGGGGTTTGGAAGCCCCCCCCCAGTCCCCCGTGGAGAGGCGGCTTGAAATGGAGTTCCTGTGGCGGTGGGAATGGAGGGCTGGGGAGGGAAAGGAGGCGCCTGGCCCCTTAGGGATGGGGGGGCTTACCTTTGGCCGAGTGCTAGGAGTGTCCTGTACTTGTTTCTGTATTGGCGCTGTGTTTAGAGACGCTGGAAGAGGAGGCCTGTGGGGGGCAAGGAGGGCGCCCGGCCCCTGATAGGGATGGGGCTGACATGGTGGCCCCTGGGGACCGCACCCCCAGCCTCCCCCCCCCCCGGGATACCTGTAGTACTCCGGTGTAGTTCTCGAAGAAGAAGAGGACCATGGCCTGGTAGAGCGTATAGAGGCGCGGTCGTCGAGGCGGTTATAGAGGCCCGCGGGAGGAGCGCGGCCAGCAGGCGCCAGGCGCCCCAGGCAGAGGAGAGGTGGGCGCAGAGCCCAGCATGGCCGCGCCGGCAGCACGAAGCGCAAGGAGTAGGTGTGCAGCACCAGCGACAGCAGCATCCCCTGCCAGCCCCGCGGGGACGCGCCGACGCGCCACCCACATCCCGCGCTACGGGGACAAGGCGCAGGGAAGGGGCGAGCGCGCGGGCGGAGGAGGAGGAGGAGACTTCCGGGGGCAGGCACCCCCGCCTGATCAGCACACATGGGCGCCCTTTGCCTCCTCCTCTTGGAGGAAAATGGCGGACGGGGGGGCTGCATGAGGCGTTGCCATGGCAACAGGGGGGGTCTGTGGAGCCGGGAGGCAAGGCCTTCAAGGCCTGCATCATCCAAGTCCTATTTTGGGGGGGGGGGTTTCAGGCTGTGTGAGGCCCTGCTGTGGAAGGGGTTCATGGCGTGAAGTGTTTCTCCAGCAGCTGTGGGGACAGCCTCAGAGGAGGCTGGCATGGAAAAGAGTAGGGTGTGTGTGTGTGAGTGTAAATATATATATATACACACACACACACACACACACACACTCACAGTGTCCCATTGCTTTCCTCTCAGCCAACAGTAAATACACACACACACACACACACACACACACACACACTGTTGGCTGAGAAGAAAGCAACAGGAAAGAAGAAATACACTCACACAGACACACACACATATACACACACATACTGTACTTCTGGATTCCCCACTCTCTTCCATGCCAGCACTCTGTATATATGTATATGTGTGAATGTATACACACACACACACACTGTTGGCTGAGAGGAAAGCAACAGGAAAGAAGAAATACACACACATTTACACATAAACACCCCGCTCCCTTCCATGCCAGCATTCTGCATGTATATTATATATACACTGTTGGCTGAGACGGCAACAGGAAAGAAGAAACACACACATACACACTCCATTCTCTTCCATGCCAGCATTCTGTATATATCTGTGTGTATGTATACACACACACACACACACACACACACACACACACACTTTTGGCTGAGAGGAAAGCAACAGGAAAGAAGAAACCCTTAAAAGCAGTGGTCCCCAAACTGTGCTCTTCAAGAGAATTTTGAACTTCAGTTCCCAGAATCCCAGACTATTGGCCAACATGACTGAGGCTTCTGGGAGCTGAAGTCCAAAATCTCTTAAAGGGCACAGTTTCGCCCTTTAAAGGAAACAGAGGCGCTTTACAGACCGCCCAAAAAGGGCGGACTTCCTGCACCTCCGTTTCCACCACGGGGAAGCCACTGGCACACTTGCGGTGTCATAAGTGAGCCACGACATGCGGACGCTAAGCATCCGTGACGTCAAAATGGTGGCGCCCATGTGTATAGGGCGCCACCATTTTGTAAGTGCTCAGCACATACTAGGGTTAAGGCATCCAGAAGGGACGCCCTATCCTAACCCTAGTACATGCCGAGCACGTACTTTTTGCCCATGGGGAACGGGCCAGAGTTTGGCTACCAGTACTGAAAAACACCAAAATGAAGACCCAGCCCATGCAAATGAAAACCACACAGGGTCAGGGGTTTTCCCAGTAGACAATGGATCTCTATAGTATTTTGTGGGTTTTTTCAGGCTATGTGGCCTTGTTCTAGAAGAGTTTGTTCCTGACTTTTCACCAACATCTGTGGCTGGCATCTTCAGAGAATGTTGGCATGGAAGTGAGTGGGGGGGCTCTGTTGTTATTAGCTGACCTCAAGTCAGCCCCAACTCATGCTTTCTCTGTGGAGGAGGCTTCTCCAAGACCTCCTGTCTTCCACTTCTTTCAGGTCCTGCACACCTAGCACCTCCTTGATTGAGTCTATCCATCTGGCATGTGGTCTTTCTCTTTTTCTACTACCCTCTGTCTTTCCCACCATCAGTTCCATTTCTAAGGAGTCATGCCTTCTCATGCTGTGTCCAAAGTATGACAGCCTCATTTTAATCATCTTGGCCTCCAGGAAGAGTTCAGGCTTGACCTGATCAAGGACCTATTTGTCTTTTTGGCCATCCATAGTATCCTCAATGTTCTTCTCCAGCACCACATCTCAGATGAGTTGATTCTCCTTCTGTCTGCCTTCTTTACTGACCAGTTCTCACATTCCCACATTGTGATGGCTTGTAATACAATGGCTTGGATGAGCCTAACTTTGGAAGTTGGCTCAAGTATATGAAAGCTCATGCTACCAGCTTCTTTCTTTCAATTAGTGTCAAAGCTGCTACAAGATCCTTTTGCACACCGATTTTCCAGACTAACACGGTGATATCTTTGAAGTTTAGTACTCCAGAAATAGCTTGAAGGCAGACAACAACAGCAATTCAATGTTATGTCTTTGAACTTTAGGATCTTGTCTAGTTTTTCAGGGTGTCTAGGGATGCGCTTTACTTCACCTCTTGGCTCAGAGCAGAAATGGGTCCGCTTGGAGATGTCTCATCCACAGGGTTGCCATGAGTCAGGATTGTGGCAACAACAGCTGTAAAGGCCAAGGGATGAGTTGGGTCTGGATGGGATGGGGTGAGGGTGAGGTGGGCACATAGATAGCTGGAAGACACATGACAAGACCAGAGCTTGGGAAACTTAGGGATCGGGGCCATGGCAACCTCATGCCACAGCCCTGATCCATCCTTCTGAGGGTGCAGGTGCCCTCGAAAGGGCACCATAGCTGTGGTGACATGGCTGTATAGCGCCCCTTCCGCGCTGCGTCATTTGGACACAGTGTCTAAGTGGTTTACAACTGTAAGCTAATTTGCCCCCAACAACCTGGGTACTCATTTTAGTGACCTCGGAAGGATGAAAGCCTGAGTCAAGATTGAGCCCTTTTGCTGGTCTTGAACTCGCAACCTTGTGGTTTTGAGTGTGTGGCTGCAGTAGAGGCATTTAAGCACTGTGCCACCAGGGCAACCCTGTGAATGAGGCATTCGCAAGAGACCCTATCATCAATCACCCTGTTCAAGTCTGCAGACTCAGGACCGTGCCTTCCTTGATTGAGTCTCTCCATGTGGACTGCAGTCTTCCTCTTTTTCTATCACCTTCTACCTAACTAAGTGTAATGGTCCTTTCTAGTGAGTCATGTCTTCTCATGATGTGGCCAAAATACATCAGCCTCAATTTAGTCATCTTGGCTTCTAGGTTCAGGTTGGATTTGCTCTTTGACCCATTTGTTTGTGGTTTGAGCCATCTATGGTATCTGCAGAACTCTTCTCCAATACCGCAACCCTAATGGTAGCCTCTTGTCCTGAGTATAGAGTGCAGATCAAGACAATAAAGTGTATTGGCACACCCAACTCTCTAAGAGCAATCCATAGCTTTTTGTGATCTGTGTGGTCAAAGGCTTTGCTATAAGTTTATAGTCTCAAGCACAGCTTTCCTTATATGTTCACCGTGGGAGTGAGCTGGTATTGAAAAATGTATTCTGTTGAAGAAACTTAAATTATGCATACTTACTTGGGAGTAAATCCATGTAAGCCCAGTGAGATTGACTTCTGGGAAGACATAGACAGGCTGTGTACTGTATTACGAGGCCAAACATTTTCTAAAACAACTTGTCTGCTTTTTATACTTTTCCTAACAGGCATGCCTTCCTAATGGGCCAGCATGGTATAGTGGTTTGAGCATTAGATTATGACTCTGGAGATCAGGGTTTGAATTCCTGCTCAGCCATGGAAACCCACTGGGTGATCTTGAGCAAATGCCACTCCCTCAGTCTCAGAGGATGGCAATAGCAACCCCCTCTGAAGAAATCTGCCAAGAAACCCCCATGATAAAGTTCGCCTTAGGATCACAAATGACTTGAAGGCATACAACAACAACAGGCAGATGGAGGTGTGAAGTTTTATCCTAGGACTGAATTGCTTCAGTGATAAGAAGAGGAAAACCTGCCAAATGTCTCCTTGACATGAAGGAGGAGGAAGAGGAGGAGAAGGAGGAAGAAGAGAAGGGTCAGAATTCTGATCCATTTTGCCAGTAGGCTGCAGTTATGTTCTCCTTTCCATTCATTTTGCCTTCCTTCCTTTGACATACTTCCCTGTAGCAGACAAGTCCTTTGCAAGAACTGACACTTTTCTTAACCAGAAAGAAGTGGTGGACTGTGAAAAGATTATATGACAAAACTCCAATAGATGTGGCTTTCCCTACTTAATTTTTGTTCTGCCTACCTGCACCACAAAACAGGCTGTTTTCTTTTATTGTCAATTACTTTGCCTATTGTTTAGGTCCTGGGATTATAGAGAGCAGGTCTTCACCTTATTTCTAGAGGACCACGAGCCACTTTGAGGTTGTGTTCTTTCTCTCCCAGAACAAAATCACAGCAAAGGGGAAGCCAGCCAGTTTCCAAGCATCAAGAAGCAAAAGAGCAGGCGTAGAGAGAACTAGGTTAACATTCCCTGCCAGGAAAAAAACGACCCAGGTCTATCTGCCAGCTGTTCTGGAGCTACAAAATCATCCATTAACGGGAGGAATAAAGGCTACCGGATTGTATGGGCTTTTGTCTGTTTGTTTTGAATTACTGCAGTCTGTTGAACGATGTGCTGTGAATCATTTTCTCTAAAGACAGGATAAAAATCTTCACAAGTCATAAACCCATAATCGCTCATACATGATGTCATGGGGCTCACAGCCCTCTCCGAAGTTTGGTAGGGCTCTTCTCAGAACCACTGGGATAAAATTGCGATTATCGTATTGTTGTACTGAAGAGATGGATTTTTAAAATCTATTTTTTATTTTGCAAAAATATGAAGTATTTGAATATTAACAAGAAAATAAACGGACAGCATACCTTTAAAAAGGATAAATAGAAAGATAATAAATTGAAAATATAGCAATGAGAAACAGCATCAAACGGCACCTCAAAAAAGGAAATGAAATATTCAAGTATCTATCCATTAGTAGTTGACACCTACATTATATGCCACATGTTCAGTTGTTAAAAGGATATAGATCCTTGCTCTGCTGAATAATAGAAGGTGGACATTTCTGTTCCCAGGTCAGCAATATATGTTTTTTAGCCACTGAAAGCAAATCAACAATCACTTCCTATTGTCCAGACGTTAATTTCCAAGATACAGGATGATTATTTAAGAGAGTGTACAAACTTATACAATTCAAAGTTTGCTACAAAATTTATTTGACTAATAATCTTTTCTTGATTCCCATCTCAGTCATGAAAGTCACAGAAGTGTCTTAGCCTCAGGAGAAGGCAATGGCAAACCTCATCTGAACAAATCTTGCCAAGGAAATCCCATGATAGGTTCACCTTAGGGTCATCATAGGTCAGAAACAAAGCACACAACAACAACAATTCTGTTTCTAGAATTGGCTATGGTATTTATTGACTAGCAATAAATATTTACAACAAAATATGGTAGATTTCATGCATTTCATGAGTGTTTCTAAAACTGGTGGGGACTTTGAGGCCATATGGGGAAACTGGCAGATCCTATCTAGCCCTCAACTTTACAGATGGGAAGAAACTTGAACTAGTAGATTCAGAGTAAGATTTTCTCTACCAGCCCACACTTTCCACATAAAAGTGGACATTTTCAAATTTGGACTACCCCATGGCATTAAATAAGCATCAGAAAATGGACCAAAATATATACTCCAAGACATAGTATGTCAAAGCTCCCTAACTGAAAATAAACTCTGCAGGATGTAAAGTTTTATTTAACATAAACAGATCTAAGATAAATGTTCACCACTTAGAAAAAAAATATCAGGAACCATGTGGGACTTAATAAACCAGTTAAGAGACTAAGGAGCAGACAAATGGGCATGAAGGGGCTGCTTGAAGCCACTCTGCCCAAGGCGCTTTGGGGCTACAGCAAGCGTACGCCACAGCTCCACTCCACTGGAAAGCCGGCCCAAATAGGAGCAGAAAAGATCCACTGCCCTGAGTCTGCAAGACCTGAGCAGGGTTGACTTGAAGGTCTTTCAGTCATGGAGTTGCCATAAGTTAAATCCAAATTGAAGGCATTTAAGAAGAAGTGGGGCTAAATATTCTAAAGGTACCAGACCCTGTCTGACCTTGGAAGTTAAGCAGGATCAGCCAAGGTTAGTACTTGGATGAGAGACCACCAACAAATAGCAGGTGCTGAAGGCTATATTTCAGAGAAAGAAATTGGCAAAATCATTTCTTGCCTAAGAAAACCCTATGAATTTCATAGGGTTGGTGTAAGTCAACAGGCAACTTAAAAGCAGATGCACACACAATGTTCCTGCTGTGAAGATGACTAGAAGCAGCTTTAGCTCATCCTGTTTTCATGACATTTAACTTGGAAGCTCAATGGATAACCAGGGAGAGACCAAAAGAACCCATACTTTCTGTGCTAAAGATCCCTGCTTCAAAATACTAGCTGGAAAAGGTGATGGCAAAGACACCAGTCTGAGGAGTTTATCAAACGGGAGGAATTTCTCTTAAATTCGAATGAAAAGACAGTGGGGCCAGAACACATTCACTTAAAGCCTCTAGTTTAGCGCAATTACGTGAATGTGAATTGCGTTCGAACTGGCTTCCCATTGCCCGAAAATAGCATGCCATTGCCTGAATTTGCGTGTGGCAGTCTATCACGCAATAACGTGAAACCACATTATTGTGTTCGGACTGACTTCCCATTGCCCGAATTTGTGTGTAGTGTGGGTTATCACGCAATAACGTTAAACCCCAGGATTGCGTTCAGATTGCCATTGGATTATATTCCAATTTCCCTTATCTGATAAACTCCTGAGTATTAAGTTGGATGGACAGTTGGGCATATAAAAGTAACATCTATACTCCCTGAAGCGATTGCTAGTAAAAACTGTGTTATTTGTTCAGCAAAATGGGGTGAAAACCACTTCTATTTCCCTGTGGTCCTTCATGTAAGGTCAACACACAATGCAACTTTGATAACTAATAAACCACCCCTGGAAGGAAACCTTTGGAAATGCCAATTACATCTTCCCCTGGAACATCCTGGTATTGACACCTGATGGAAGCCAATTGTATAAAATGTACACCTTGTGCTACTTTCCCCCTGGTCCCATCAGTCTTAAGGGGTGGGTTGGTTTGGGAGATCCATGCAGGATGAGGCTTCTGGAAGTAAATGTATCAAGACTGCATTATCAGATGGAATAAAAGCATATTAAATCGGCTTCAAAACTGCAGTGCAGATTTTAAAATGTAAGTTGCTGGTGCTTGCCTTGTCAGTACAGACTCATATACAGTGGGCTCTTGGTATCTGCTGGGGCTTGCTTCCAGGACCCCCATTGGATACCCAAATCTGTGGATGCTCAAGTCCCATTAAATATAATGGTGTCTCTCATATAAAATGGCAAAATCAAGTTTTGCTTTTTGAAATTTATGTGTTTTTAAAACATTTTCAAACCGCAGATGTTTGAATCCGTGGGGGAAAAAAGTCCATGGATATGGAGGGCTGACTGTAATAATATCTTCTCACTGAGATTCACAGCCTAGCAGGGTTTTGAACATGGGTGTTCTACATTTTCTTTTCTGGCAAGGCTCCCATTTTTAAAGACATCTGACGTAGGCAGAAATCCAGCTGATAAAGCTTTCCACTTCACCATTCTGGAATAGCAGAATTCTGATATTCGGTTGTTAAATTATCATTCAGCACTGAACCAAGGGCATGGGAAATAGTTTGAGTGATGCACTCGATTAGGGCACAAAGTATCATTTTCTTCAGAAGCACAAAATGGACTTCAGGCTTTTGTCTATTGATGGCAACAACAAGTATTTCTAAGACGTCAAAGCACTTTCTGTACTCGAAATGCTGTGTGTCCTATAAACGTGATGAAGGATTTGGACAAGTGAAGAAATGCACAAGTGATAATTGGGTATTTTTTCTTAGGGGAAAAAAGTGAAACAGCAAACTGTCATGAAACCAAGAAATTACAAATTCCTATATTGTTATATCAAATGTCAAAAGTAGGATAAAGAGGAGAAGTGAGTAAAATTCTCTCTGTGTCTCATATGAGGGAGGGGAAAAGAAAGGAAAGAGGAGAAGGGATATGGAGAAAGGGAGGCTGGCGAAAACTTTTTGTGAGTGAAAAGGAAAAGGAGAGAGAGCGAGAAAAAAAACCCAAAACCCTGAATGTGGCTCCTGCATCCAGCCTTGTTTCCTTTTTTGAGACAGAAAAGGAGTGGCTGGCTGCTGCATATTGGGGTGGTCTGAAGAAGAATGGGGGGGGGGAATAAAAAGAAGAAGGGCAGGATTAGATGTCACTGTGACTTCTAATCGCCTAAGTGCTTGATTGATAGCTTTAAAAAAATGGTTCCAGAAAGGCAATGGGAACAAGGAACAAAAAAACCATGTCAAAATACAATGGAGAAATATCAATAGGAACAAGAACATGGATCAAGGAAAACCAAGTCCGTTTGCTCCCTTTTGTAATGGGAACGATGGACCTGATTCGAATACGACTCGGAAACTTGATCCAATCCAAACTCACAGAGATATATGTCGCTTTATATGCCCAGTGGGAATGGGGCCTTAAAGGTGCTACAAATTCCCTTTGCACATTAACAGTCAAGGTTTGTGATGTTTACAGTTCTTAGACATGCAGTAACTAACACTAAATACTATATTGTCACAGTATCCTGGAAGTGACATTGCCATTGAAAGGGGAAATGTTCCCCTGTGGGTTTTTGAATATTGCCGTATTTGAGGTTGGATTTGTGTTTATTTTTTACTTTTGTGTAGATATTTGCCCCACTTGTCACTGATCTTAAAGTAGCCATTATGGAGAAAAGACACATGAAAGGAAGGCTAGAGTGAGAGAGCACTCAGTAACACTTAATTAGGAAATTCTACTCTTTTGCCAGATCTTTTGAACTGGGATAATGGTTTCTCATCACACTACATGTTTTAATTGGCTTACTTAGTGCCAGAATGTTTGTTCTATCTACAACAAATGTTTTGTTAATAATGTAACCATCAAAACGTTGGTAATTTCTGCATTTCGTAATTGCCTCCAGCTGACTTGTCTGCAATTCTATCCAACCCCATTATATGCGCTGTATATATCTTTGAAATTCTAATCCTAATCCATACACCTAGCAAAGGCCATGAAAACTCATGGAATAACACACAGAAGTTGTCATAGGACTTGTAGTTACTTTTGCTGCAGCAGCATAACACAGCTACCCTCTTTGGAAATAGCCCTTTCAATGTTTATTTAACCTTTACAACTAGAACATTTCATTTCCCATCCACATTAACATTTTGGGGAATGAACTTGACAACAAATGTTGTTACAGATTGGTGTGCGGTTTGTAATAGTTGCTTACTTGCCACTGCAGGTAGATCATACCACAAGCAGTCTGCTACTTTAGTCATTCTACTGTCTCTGAGTAATTGCAGAAGCAACCTCTTCTGACCCCTGTGTAGCACTTTTCTGCGTTGACATGGTTTTATTCAGGTATTCTGGCCTGAACTAAGAAAGGAGTGAGCTCATGTAGCCACTTGGGGCCCAGCCTAGCTATTTTTAGCACAAGAAACAGCTGCTTTAGGAACCGATTAGCATGCTGTACTGCTTGGCTATTTTTACACCTGGAAGTGTGGAAATATGTACCCCAGTCCTGCTCTTTATCCTTTATTACAGTTTAATAACAGCTGAGTCAGAGATGACTTCAGTCTGGAAGTATATTTTTGCTACCCAAGCGAGGGGTTCTTAGAATCCTCATCCAGAGGACTTGTTGTCATTAACTGCTCTCAAGTTGACCTCGACTCATGGCAAACCTGTGGATGAGACCTCTCTAAGAGCCCCTGTCCTCCACTGTTCTGCTTAGGCTCTGCAAATTCAGGCCCATGACCTCCCTGATTTCTCTCTTTCTACTATCTTTCCTAGCATTATTGTGTTTTCTAATGAGTCGTGCCTTCTCATGATGTGGTCAAAATGTGATAGTCTCAGTTTTGCCCTCTTGACTTCCAGGGAGAGTTCAGGTGTGGTCCAGGCTAAACATACCCAGCTCTCTAAGTTTCTCATCATAGGGCATGGTTTCCAGACCCTTCACCATTTTGTCCCCCTTCTCTGGACACACTCCAACTTGTCAACATCCTTTTTGAATTGTGGTGCCCAGAACTGGACACAGTATTATTCCAGGTGAGGCCTGACCAAAGCAGAATAGAATGGCACTGTTACTTCCCTTGACACTATACTTCTGTTGATGCAGTCTAAAATTGCATTGGCCTTTTTAGCAGCTGCATTGCACTGTTGACTTGCAACAAGTATATTGTGCATTTCAGTTGGCCAATAAAGATAACTGATGGATATTTGTTTGCATTTGTTAAATGGCCAACACAGCTACCCTTGCATGTTTACGCTTAGTTGTACTCATGTTCTTCTCTCCACCTTCTTCCTTTTGATTTACTAATCTCTGTGTGCCATGACTGTAGAATGCACTAGGGCAAACATTGGGAGAGATTTTACTATCTATTTACTTTGAGAGGGATTTTTTTTTTAAGTGCAGATCAAAGTTGTGTTTACATTAACAATGTAATCATACATTTATCTCCTGAGAAGCAAGTCTGAATTGGTATAGTAGGACTTGTATGTGCATGTGGCTTCAAGTCACCTGTCAACTTATGGCAACCCCATGAATTTCATCAGGTTTTCTTAGGCAAGGAATAGTCAGAGGTGGTTTTTTCCTACAGTGTCTGGTATTCATTGGCAGTCTCCCATTGAAGTACTAATCAGGGCTAACCCTGCTTAGTTCCAGGATCGGATGGTATCTGGTGCCTTTAGGGCACTCAGGCCCAACTTACTCCTAGGCAAATGTATACAGGATTAGAGCCTGAGACAATTAATTTTATTACAATATTTTCTCCAAAATATATTTTTCTTAATTTTCCATTTATCTCCTTGCATTAAAAGTACTGCATGTTATTTCCCCCTGCTAATTTTTATTTTAAGGACAGCCCTGCAAAGTTAGACTAAGAAGCTACAACTGACTCAAGGAGACAACGTGAATGTTACATTTTGTTTTGAACTTGACCTAATCTATAATATGCATTGGGTAGAGGTGGTGGGCATAAACACACCTGAGAGAAAGTTGTAATTCTGAAGAGGTCTGATAAAGGTATTTTGATTTTAGAATAATGCATGTATTGTTAATCACACTGTGTGCATGCATACGCATACATAAGATTATTATATTTGCTGATCTTTTTTTCTTTTCTTTTTCTTTTTTCAGTTTCCTAAACTCAGTACACACATTCCAGGATATCTCTGCCTAAAAGAGTACAGCATGCATCCCTTCTCATAAATAACTTTTGCCCTCTTGGTGACCACATTCTTTTGACTACACTCCGCCGCATGTGTTGTGGCTTTCATATGTAAAATCTCAGAGAGTATGCAAACCAAAGTATTACAGGTAAAGGTAAAATGTCTCCTTGCTCTTCACCACGTTCTCTTTCTTCAGTGGGATATCTGTGAACTTAGCTCCCTCCTCCTTCTTCTGGTTGTACATTTTTCTAAACAATGGGCTAGCTCAGAGCTAGAGGCTAGTGCTTCACTTTGCTTCATGCCAGTCTGCCAGTTTTGGGCAAAAGGACAACCAACATATTTCAAAAATATAAACAAATATTTACTGGGGTTAGGGGCACAGGACCCCCGTGAATGTGAATAAACCACAAATAACAAAAACACCAAAACAAAAACACCAAAACCTGAGAGAACACCTCTCTAGGAATCTCTAGGTCCTTCAGTGCAACGTTTGGTTAAAGCTGACCACAGAGTTGCACTGGAGGACCTAGGTATTCCTAGAGAGAGCATATTTATAAAATCCGTGAATAATCCAATCCACAAAAGTCAAAGCCACAAATGTGGAGGAATGAGCGTACATGTTAAATGTGCGCAGGAACAGATCTGCAAGGATTAGACTCCTGACACCATTTTACCCTCTCTTCTCCCATTAAAATCAGTATTAACATCATCTAAATAGCTTCAGCTTCTTTTAGCTTTAAGTAAGATGGGTCACATTTTAAGGTTCACTGAGGCTGCGAGTCTTCTATCTTTAGGATACATCTCTCCCTCGCCCCCATCCCCCTGGTCCTTTTTTGCGCTCTTTGTGGTTTCCTGTTTAGATTCAAATCAACATTTTTTATCTGTCTAAACAATCCTCTCACCACCGAAGGATCATTGCCAAAATATGTCTTTTATTTTGTAAAGCCAGCATGAAATGTTTCATACATTACTTTTAATAGCCTAGCTGCTCTGTATTCAATTTGACAGATTCAGCAAACAGCGATGTTGATCTTGAGCTTGATCACTTTAACTCCTTTTGCTGAAGCTCTCAAAGTGCAGCTATAAACCTTTCTTAAAAGCTGGAATATTGATACCTCATTCCCATCAATACCAATTGCACCTGGCAAGATAGTCTCAAAATGCCTTTGCTTCTCTTTGTCAGAACACAGTGCTTAAGGATAGATAAATTAAGATAGCTTAGATCATGATTAGGAGGTGGTCCTCAAGAGGCTTTCAAAATCATTAGAGTGGGTCCTCCATGTTTGCTGGAGTTAGGGGCACAGGATCTCTGTGAAAGTGAAAAATATGCAAATAAAAAGGCACTTTTTTGTAACCTAAGAGTTCTCCAGTTCAACTCTATGGCCAACATCCAGCAGACATTGACAATAGAATTGCACTTAATGACCTACAAATGCATAGAGAAGTGTTTTCTTTAGGAAGCTCTAAGTTCTCCAGTGTGACTCTATGGTCAGCGTCTGGCAGAGTTGTCCTGGAGGACCTAGAGATTCCTAGAAATAACATATTAATCGAATTCACAAATCATCAAATCTGCAAAAGTCAAAGCTGCAAATGTGGAGGGCCAACTGTACTTTATTCTTTTTTTGAGATGCAATACCATAGGAAGTGGCATTATAAAGATAAACTCTCTTGGACATACCTACAATAATTGTCTCGGTACCAATTTAACTGGTATAAAGACAATTATATCTGTTTGACTGGTAATCTGTTTTAGTACAGTCCGTCCTCACCTTACGCGGGTGGATCCGTTCCGGATCCCTCCGCGTAAGGTGAATTCCGCCTATGCTCGAGCCCCATTGGAAACAATGGGGCTTGTGCGTGGCGGCGCAGGCACGCACGGGGCGCAACGGGTGCGCACCCATTCAATTGAATGGGATGCGCTGTCCCTTCCGCCCCGTGCCCGCCCTGCGGCTTGAGCGCGTATGCTCAAGGCTGCGTATGGCGCGCCTGCGTATGGTGCGGGCGCACTGTATATGAACTTGTATATACCAGCTTGACTGGTATGGTTTATGACAAAGAATCCTTGGGCATTCTAGTTTGGGAAGATGGTGGAAAACTACAATATTTGGAACTCCATTCCAACACCGAGCATTAGAAATTCTGATTTCTACCAACATTAATACTTGTCAGGCCACAATCTTCTGAATTACAATATCCAAGCACTTGTTGCTCTAATTTTCTTTGGACAGGATTGCAGATTATTATGTTCTACCTCAGGAATGGGCGAAGTGTGGTCTGTGAGCCACTTGTAGCCCCTTTGTGGGCCCTTTGAGGTGTGTGCCAAATTTTGTTTGCACACACACACACTTCCAAATGCCCTGTAGGTGGTGTGAGTAGATTTTCCACCACATTTAGGGTTCAACATGGGCCCAGGAGAGTGCTTTTTATAAGGAGAAGTGACTTCTGCTCACTTGTTAATAAAAACGGGTTTCTAGGCATAAATGTCCCTGCAAACCACTAAAACATGGTGGGAAATGTATCCATTGTTCCCTAGAGGGCATTTGGAAGCAGAAACTTGTTTTCTGGGGGAGTAGGTGCAGTCCTTCAAGGTCTACTGAGGTTTAACACAGCCCCCTGCCCTTCCACAGTTCTGCCTAAATGCTATAGCTAGCATCCTGGATGCCTTCACTCAGTTTCATAACTAAGATTACTAGATCTGCAGATGATATTTAATGTAAATTCTGCCTGTTACAATCTTCTTAAGGGCAACTGTCTTTCTCAGATATACACTGGATTTAGGCGGTTATAATCCAGGACTTCCAACTGGCAATCTGAAGACAGCTCTGACTCACAATCTCCATAGCTTTGGATATTGATGGAAAACTATAATGGGAAGCTTGGCGAATGCCTTAACAGAGCACTGAGAACTCATAAATAATGGACAGCTTTCCTCATGTGACAGATAAGAGAAACTGGACAGAAATGCACCTCAAATGGATTATGTTGTTCACTTTGTTTGACTTATATATTTAATGGAGAAAATTTCTCTTGAAAATCTTATCAATACTCAATGAGTGATTGATGGATCAATAAACAATCACTCTAGATGCAATGAATAACCAACAGCATTAGGAGGACAGTTTCTATGAAGCAGTTTCTCGGCATCACTGGGTGTTTCACAGCATTTTTCTTAAGTACTACAAATGTGTTCAATCCTAGGAGCTGAGCTGTAGATAATTTTTCTCTTTACATATGTGGGATAGCAGAATTTACAGCCTAAGTAGGCGTGGGCATCAGTGGGCTTATTATAAAAATTGGTGACAATGTTGTGGTTCTTACTGTAGATGAGAACGTCAAAGAAAAGGATATGTGGGTGTTCAGCACATAGAATTATTAATACAAAATTGGAACATGATGCTGAAGGATCGTAGTCTGAAAAGAAAGACTGGGCTTCTTAGCTTATGTCAATACAACAGTTTGCAACAGGGTTTCTCCGAGAGAAAGAATATTTCAATATACATACCTCTTCCTGTTAAAAAAACGAGTCTGTCAGAGAAGCTTTGACAACATTTCCCTAATTTTTGTATTTCACAACAGCGGGAAAAAATCAATTCTAGTGATGCTTTGTCTCATCCCATTTCTACTTCTATTATCTTTATATCATCATTCTTAAGATATTGCATTAGGAATTTATGTGCTGTTTCTGCATTCTTGTACCTCTTCGTCCTCCTTCCTGTTTTGTGTTCTCTAGTACCAATGGCACTTCCGTTGCTGCCTTTGTTGTCAAATATGGTATATACAAAGTATGAAGTAAACTACTTTCTTAAGTTGAAGGCTTTCATGGCCAGCATCCATAGTTTTTTGTGGGTTTTTCGGGCTATGTGGCCATGTTCTAGACGAGTTTATTCCTGACGTTTCACCAACATCTGTGGCTGGCATCTTCTCTGAAGATGCCAGCCACTGACATTTGCAAAACGTCAAGAACCTGAGGTCTTCAGAATGTGAAACATCTGCTCGATAATAAAGCTGTGATCACTCCCCAGCATAACAAGGCAAGGCAATGTGAAGTTACAATATTTATTGAATCTGCATTTATCTTTTGAATTTTTTTTTAAAAAAAAACCTTGCCCACATTTCTTCAATAGTGTTTAGTATCTCCTTGTTTTTTCTCCTCCACCCTTAGTTTCTCAGCCAGCAGGGTGTGCTAGAAGTTAGTCAGTTGATACTTTTCATTGGAAATCAATCACACAGCAATTTGAGTTTGACTTTACCTAAGGAGTCTCTTTTGAAGGAAAACTGTAGAACATGTACATATTGCTCCAAGAAAGCCCCAAGAAATACTGTGAAGGTATGGTTTTTAACATCTGCTTTGCTTACTGTGATTCTAAGAAATCCTCCACTGGATTCCATACTCTTTATACTGTAAATAAAAAAGGGAGGTTAAAAAAACATTCTTGAACCAAATTGAAGAGAAGTGATTGGTTCAGACGTTTTAGTGTGAATGATGACTCGGAAAGTGTTAGCTCAATACACTTGACCTCTTTCAATAGATGCTGTAGTAACCGTTACCAAGTTTGTTAACCATGTTTTTGTAACTCTTCTAATATACATATTTTCGAGTGGTAGTGCTCCAGCACAATTCCCAAGGGCAGGCCAAGAAAGGAAGTGGAGAATGTTCTTTTCAAAAGCATGAAGTGGGAAAATGTGGAAAACTATTTATAGTAGCACTTATGCTGTGGAGATCCCAGACATTGTGCGTCTATTTATAGGAACGCTTTTGGTGAAAACGACGGAGCTGTGTTCATTTCTCCGCTTTTATCAGTCAGTTACAAACGATAGACTTCATTTAGGAAGATATTAAGATAGTCATATGGAAATGAAGACAAATGACTTAGGGGAAAAAAATCAGATAGTGAGCATAGGGATAAGGGAGCTTATACCACGAAGCAGCAATACAACAGAAACACAAAAGCCGTGATTCCATACAGGTGGTTGGGAAGGAAGTTTGCACTCCTGCACACATCCTCCAGCTGTGTGCAATATGAGACTGAGGCTGTATGAATGTGCACTTGATTCTTGGGCTCTTACCAGTTTGATAATGGGATCTTGGGAAATGGATGTATTTGTCTCATCCCATGCCCCTCAGTGTCAGAGCTCCTGTTCTGTGATTTAATCCTATAGTGCTGCTATTATCTTTAAGAATTCATGGCCAATTATGCAGATCCTTCTCAGGCAATCATCTGCTTTTCTGGATCCAGGTAGGAAGCATATGTATGTTTGCATCATGTGTTTGGTGCTATGGAGTGCGGCTTTGGTGCAGCTTCCAGATTCTTAGGATGCATGCATCATTTAAATAGCATACCTCCAAAGAGACCCAAAGCAGCTTTATTTTGGCAGTCTGTAACAGGCCCTAGTCTACGAAAGCTCATGCTACAAGTCATTTACACGGTTAGTATGAAAGGTGCTACAAGATCCCTACAATTATGTCTAAGAGACAACTTTTTAAGCAATCTGATTTTTAGAAGATATATTGAACATTTTTTAAAAAAGTTAATTCATAGAGAAGAAGTGTTTTTCACTTGCTAGTCCAGCACTCAGACCACTGCACTGACTCTTTCATCTTGGAATAATTATTCATCTTTTCTTTATCCCGCTTTTCTGCAAACTTTCTATTGAAGTGATCTTGGATCCTGTTCACAGTGTATGACGTCTGATCTGCTGTTCTTTGGCAGAATGCTTGACAGAGTGCTGTCAAGAAAACATTCCCGATTCTTGGATAAAGCTAGTTATCGAAATCTGGTTTGACCTTCCTTGGTCAGTGGTTTATAATCTTTGATGGAAAAATCACAAAAGGAATGTGTTCCTATTGCTCAGCTTGGACTTCTTGGCAGGTTTTGGTGTTATGTGGTATATTGTGGTATACTGTGGTATATTGGCCTATTACTGGGAGTTGGGGCATTACTTTGTGGTGGTTCTCTGTCCGTCTCTCTCTCTCTCTCTCTTTGTCTCTGTCTCTCTCTCTCTCACACACACACACACAACCTGGACTATTTTTCGGCATTTTCAGGCGCATGCTGCAATATTTTATTCCCACCTGTGAATGGGTATCTTTTTAATTCTGAGACATGTAGGGACAGAAAAGTCTTCTCCTCTCTTCCTTTCCCTGTCTCTTTTTAAATTTAATTTAATTTTTATTTTTGAAAAAAGAGTTATAGCAATATAATGCATTAGTGCATCAATGAAATGGCACTTTTGCACTGTGACACTAAGCATTTAAAAAAAAACAACAGGAAAAATGTGCCCTTCAAACTATAAGCTCAACTCAACAAACCATATCCCATTAAAAAAAAGAAAACAAAAAAGAAATACCTTTGGAAGAACCTTAGTACAGATCCAAGATATCACTACAAACAGACCCCCAAATGAATAGAATGAATGGACACTGAAGTTACAATAATTGGCAAAAGCCAAGGAGTTATATTGTTAAAAGTCATGCTTGCTTAGCTCAAAATGGAAGAGCCCAGCATCTTCCAGACTTTCCCTTCTTAGGGCTTTCCTTAGGCTGGGAGTTGTCTTCTCATACTTAGCTAACACTGTTCTGTACTGGCTTTGCTTCAACCTCCTTTCCTGTGTCTTCTCTTTCCTGGTTCTTCTCTGAACTATACCAACTATCCTTCCTGTCATTGCAGTGTCCTGCACTGCAGTGTCTGACAGGTCTTTCCTGAATAGATACCTGGCCACCAGATTAAAAACCCAAGTTGTGACCCGACCTTGCTTTAGCCACTGTTATTGCCTGCATGCTATCTTTTAAAGTATGCTTTAATTTAACTTGTTTAATTGTATTTTAAGGGGGTGGGTGGGATTGAGGGTTTGGAAATATATATTTTAACTTTGTAAACCACCCTGACTGCATTTCATAGAGGGGAGGGATATAAATATTTTTTTAAAGTCAGTATTCCTTTTACTTGTACCTTCCAAAACATGTTGCCTTCTTTAGTGAGTGTATCCAAAGCCTCTGTCTAATATTTAGAGATGGTAATCAGACACTTATGAGCCAAGGTGCTTAAATTGCTGAACCACACTTATAAAATAAAGACCAATTCTAGGGAAAGTTGAATGACATCATATGGTTCCTGAATAAAGATTGAAGGCCACAAATGGACTAAAGGTGCTGATGCTAGAACCTAACAAAACTCACCCTGGTATAAACTTGTGGCAAAAGGAGGAAGATGATATATTTGGCTCCATGTGGTTGTGGTTGTGAATGTACCAGTGAATATGCTGGTCAGAGATGAAGAACCTTGGAAACTTCCCAGACCTCTTTATACCTTCCATATCACATGCTTCATAACTGAATGCTGCAAAATTACGAAGACTTGCCTCTTAATGACATAAATATTGTTATTTATTATTTATGCAGCACTATCAATATGCCTGGCTCTTTGGAAATAACAAGAAAAAAGATTCCTGCCTCCCTCCCCCGACACAGGATCTTACAATCTAAAAATTTAGGAAACAAGAGAGGATGGCAAAATAAAGAATATGCCCTTGTTTGAGTGCCAGATACAAGTAAAACCAATTCTGTACAAACATGCTCATCAAGAAGGTCCACTGTGTTCAGTGGAATTTGCTCCTGGATATATGTACATAAAATTAAGCCTTAGGCTTAGTTGCAGTAAAGCAGGGAAAACCAACTTTAGAAGTCATTCTGAATCTCACCCTGAGAGTAATTTAAAAAATACACCCACTGGCACATCTTGAATGTCTTATTAAACAAGCAGTTATTGGGAAAATTCATTCTTTGAAGTTGTATAGCCTTGCAGCTAAGATGAGTCAAGGAAACAAGTCCTAGTTTTTCTGTTTGAGCTTAGAGGAATCAAGATATATTTTTATTAAGGGTGAGGAGACAAATATTGGGGAGGCAGGGAACTGGAGTGAGATGAGAGGTCAGCATAGAAGAGAGTTCTGAAAAATGTGTAATGATAGCAAAAAATAGTGCATATTTGGGCTGTGTTCTCACTTCCACTAAGGCCTGGAACAGACAGGCCAAAAAGAGTAGCTTTGGGAGCGTGATGTTGAGAGAAGATGCATGCCCTGGAGAGTCCGGAAGCCACTCCAAGGCTGCCAACGGAGAAAGGAATGGAGAAAAACCACTCCTGCCGGCAGCTGGCTTTAAGACTGCGGTGGCAGTCTGCTTTGAGAATGGGCTGTGCGGTTGCCATGGTCCTGGCCCAATTGCCGCCAGAGCAGCCTCTGGCCACTCACTCTTTCATGGTCATTTGCTTCACCCCTCTGACCCAGTTGCCTTACAAACTGAATTTTCTTGAGGCAATGACTTTTTCATCAATCTACATACCATTACTGTGTGCAAACACTTTTAACACTTATTGAAATCTATATGTGTGGCATCAGGTTGAAGTCTTCAGGTACTCCTGTTAAGTATGGAATATTAACTGCATTCTCAGAAAAACTGAAACAATTGTAATTTATAAATGATTTTCTAAAAGCACTAAATTTGATGTAAAGGAAGTTAGAACTAAGTGAAATAAAAAAAGATTGTCCTATATAAATCAATGAAAAAAATGCCCTGCTCTCAGTATAAGAAAGTATATAAATCTCTGGATTTAAAATCTTGTTTGGCACAGCAAAATCCAACGTTTCAGGTGTACTGGACACCTCAAGAAACTGGCCCATTCACCTAAATATTGATGATGTAATACTTCTAATATTTGCATGTTCCATTTGATGCGGGCAGTTACTTCCAAACTATATTTTAGCACTTCATGGTTACAAAGATCAATATTCATCATCCATGATTCAATGGCTAGAGGATCACACTGCATTTGTTTCAGTTCCAGCTACATGTGAAAACAATCCTGTACAAACATCCTAGTGTTACACTGGGTGTGTATCTTACACATTTTAAATCAGATTTTTATTTGTTAGCCTATAATCAGATTATATTAATATATATTCCTGTTCATGACTATATCCAGTATTCTTGCTCCTTATTTCCTTTCCCCCCCTCTCTCTACATTTTACCTGCATTAAAATTTCAGTTTTTTAAAAAACTAGGGCAAAAGCTATAAACATCACTTGGCACAAGCAAATGACTGACAGCATATTACACAGGAGATGTGCATCTCTCTGAGCTATAGTCGGCCCTTCTTATACATGGATTTTTTATACACAGATTCAAGCATCCACGGTTTGAAAATGTTCCAAAAAAGTATACATTTCAAATATCAAACCTTGATTTTCCATTTTTTAAATAAGGAACACCATTTTGCTATGTCATTATATTTAATGGGACTTGAGCATCCATGGATTTTGTTATCCTCAGGGGATCTTGGAACCAAACCCCAGCGTATAACAAGGGTCCACTGTACAAGTCATAGAATTAACCATACAAGCACCTACTGACTTCCCTGGAAAATCTTTCCTATCCTAGTTTGGCATTACATATGTTGGTGCAAGAGAAGTTGGTGAGTGATTTAGAACAATAATTTGTGCTGAATGTCTGAAATTGTTGTAGCCATGGCTCCAGCCATGCAATACTCTTCAAGACTGTTTTGACATGGAACCAACCAGAAGGCTTTCCGGGAAATGAAGTTCTGTGAAAGTGCTTAGAAATTTTCAGCACTGGTTCAACAATTCCTTCAAACTCTTCCAACATCAACACTATTTTGAAAAGTGTAGCATAATGGCTGATCTTGTGTATCCATAGTAACAGCTATTAAGTATGCATGTAAAACACAATAAAACACCCTAGGGAGCCAGTGTTGTGTAGTCTTTTGAGTTTTGTACTAGGGCTCTGGGAGACCAGGTTTTGTATCTCTGCTCAGCCATGGTAACCTTGGTAAAGTTATACCTTCTAAGCCTTAGGGGAAGACAATGTCGAAACTCCTCTGAATAAATCTGAAGAAAACCCTAGGATAGGATTACCATAAACTGGAGTTGACTTGAAGGCACATAAAAAAATTATTTAATATAGGCTGGTTTATTTCTACTTCTGAATTCTACCTGTAATCAGCCAGTGGCACAATAAAACTCATTTTAGAGGAAAGAAAGAAGTAAAATAAATGGTCATTGTTACTGGGTGATTATGTTGCCAAGATTATACATTTTTCAACTGTTTTGATAAATAAGGAAATAATATCACTTCCAAATGCTGGTATTTCACCTCTCAGTTGCTTGGGCTAATTAGATTTCCTAATTAGGTTTCCTGGGCCATGAAGAGCCTGGACACTCACCTCCAGAGGCAAACAGATGCTTCCATGCCAGGGGTCAGGTGAAATTTGTAGTAGTGCAGGGTGCACCCCAGACTTTAAAAGGGGCTATCCAACATGCTGAACCATGGGCCCCTCAACAGGCTGAGCACTTTGGACAGCAACCTTAAAGTCTGGGAAAAAACAAGTTCATGAACACATCACTGCGACCCTACCTGGGCCGAGGGGACCTTGAAACGGTGGTACATGCTCTGGTGACCTCTCGGTTGGATTTCTGCAATGCGCTCTACATGGGGCAACCCTTGTACCATACTCGGAAGCTACAATTGGTTCAGAATATGGCAGCAAGACTGGTCACTGGATCCTCCAGGGCCAGTCACATAACACCTGTGCTGAAAGATCTACATTGGCTGCCTATTCACGTCCGGGCGCAATACAAGGTGTTGGTTATCACCTATAAAGCCCTAAATGGCTTTGGGCCCAGGGTACTTGGAGGACCGCCTCTCCCCATACAATCCGCCCTGTGCTCTCAGGTCAGCTGGAAAGCAACTGTTGAAAGTTCCAGATGCAAAATATTCTGCGCTAACACAGAGGGCGTTCTCCGTCTCGGCCCCGCAGCTCTGGAACTCTCTTCCCGGTGAGCTACACTCGGCCGCCTCCCTTGATCTATTCAGGAAGGGGTTAAAAACCTTCCTTTTTCAACAAGCTTTCCCCAATCGATGTAATATCTGCTCCCCCTCCATTGCACTTGCACTTTAAGCTAGATATGTGAGTTTTTTAATCTGTAATTTTTAACTTGTTTTTATTGCTGTTTTATTGTTGTATTTGTTTATTGTGGAATTGTACATTTATGTACTTTGTAACCCGCCTTGATCTACCAAGGAAAGGCGGGCTATAAATAAAGATATTATTATTATTGTTGTTGTTGTTGTTGTTATTATTATTATCACATCACTGACATGAGAGCCTCCAGAAACTGTTGCTCACCTCTCCATTTCTTATGCCCTGTACTAGGCTAAGGTTGCTGCACTGTGAACACTGCCTCACATCCTGAAGACCTAAGGCACCACTGATGCACTTGTACAGAATAGCAATAGCAAATATGTTCTCCCTGACTTTTTCTCCTCCAACCACAAATCCTTAGGTTCACTAACTTAGTTTTGCCAACTCCTCCCTTAACCATCAGGACCTCTACTCACACTGATTCATTTTAATGGGCCTATCTTATCTCAGCATTTTCTGTCTTTCTTCTTGTTTGTTTTCCAGTTCCAGTCTTGAGTACATGGATTAATTCTATTTTTTAAAAACATACATATTCTTAATTTTCTTAGAATTTCATACAGAAATCAAACATATCTTTGACTGCACAAAGAGGTTTCTAATTGAAAACATACAGTTCAGGATGTCAGCAGCAAATGCAGAAGCACCAGCATTTTGGTATTAGGGAGAGAATTTAGGAATAAATGAATAATATATAAGGGTTTGAGTTAGCTAGAGAGGAGTGCAAGAGAGTGTGGGGTTTTTAAAATGTAATAAATAATCACTATGTTTTAACTTCTCTATATAAGGAATTGGTTTTGAGGAAGTTTTTACACTGATGGTAGAGGAAAGCCTTCACTCTTGCTGACTGCAATCTTCATATTTGGTTGGTTAAAGAGAAGAAAACCCATATTTTCAGGGAGTTGTAGGCCTGGTTGATAATCTGGCTCTTTGGGCCAACTGATGTTTCTCAGCAGTTTTCAAAAGTACCACCCTCACAGGGTGGATTACAGTAATCCATGGGATATAAACAAGACGATGATCAAATTAGACATTCCCAGGAATGGGCTCAGATGGTGCACTAACTTTAACTGGCAAAGGCACTCCTGGCCAGTTCAGAAACCTTCAGGTTCAGGTCTGAATCCAAGAGGACATCCAAATGACAAACATGTGTCTTCAGGGGGACGGTCAACCCATCCAGCACAAGCTGAATTCCTGTACCGTGATCTACATTTCAAATGACCAGGAGTATTTCTGTCTGGTTTGGATTAAGCTCCATCCATTCCGTTACTGATGCCAAATACTGTACTGGTTTGGCACAGAAACAACTGGGTGTCATCACCATACCAGTGGCTTTCAATTTACATTGCAGCAGATATCTTGCATGTAAAAACACCTCAGCTTTGGGTAGCAAGAAAAAACAATTGAAGCAGCTTTCTAAGCAGAAGGATGAATACCTTTCAACGACATATGCAGGAACAAAATAGAAAGTAAGGAGCTCATTTTGTTTTGAGACAAGTGAGGAAATACTGGTGTTTATAGACTTTAAAAATATGATATCATGTCTCTCATGCTGTACAGGACACAGGATATTTACATCTAAATATCAAATGGACATGGCTAAAAGGCAATATAAACCAGAAGGAAATAGCCTGGACAAAGGTGGGAGAATTTCCTTTACATGAATATGTCAAAGATTCTACTAGTTCAGGAGTAGTAGTGGTTCACAATTCAGAAAGTAACACACATACTATTTGTTTTCTTCTAGGACTTATAAAACCTATAAAAAGCCCTACAGTCAAGGTGGACAACAGGTGGTCCTCTAGATCCACCTCAGTTCTCATCGTCCCTTGCCACCTGCTATATAGGTTGATGGGAACTGCAGTTCATTGCAAATTTAAACTAACTTGGCCCTGGAAACCACAAAAAGACAAATGACTCCCATTAGGAGACACTCCTGTGTTCCTACCCTGAAGGTGGTTGAAATACCCCATTCCTGCCACTAACTTGCCTGAAGACACCTACAGACAGGTACAGGGAACTGGAATGAAATGGAAATGTTACAAAATTCCATTTAAAATAAAATGATGTTGTTGAAAATGTGCTGTACAACAAGGCAAGATTGTGCCAGTCTACTTAAAGGATTTCCCTGAAAAGCTACCTCCAGTCAAAATGGGTGTCTAATCAAATGCTTAGCCCCGGATGGGAATAATAACCCTTCACATGGACTGCAGCTCCCATCAGCCTAACCACCATGAACAATGGCAAGAGATGATAGAAATTGCAGTCCAACAACTTCTGAGGGGGACAACACGTGCCCTTTCTGTGGCTTAGTCACTCAGTGGGAAACTGGAATGAGATTTAACAGCTTCCTGACCTCAAATAAAATAGTAACATCTGATCAAAGGATACAGGAATCCAAAAAATGTTGCTGCACAATGCAAATATCTTAAAAGCTTGACAAGTATTTGCTTGTAAACAAGCCCATCAGAGGTTTTGATCCAAACAAGAGAAGGAAATGAAAGTAACCATGGCAAAACTAATCTGTGCCCTGGGAAAGCTGTTGCAGATCTTCCGACATTAGCACCAGCATAGTCATTTATGTACTGGTTATCTAATGCTGTTTAGAGGCCACTATAATGGAAAGCTCTGTGTGACAAATGAGATGTCAGATCCACCCACTTATCATTAGCTTTCATCCTTGCCATCAACTACCTCCAGGCAATCTCATTACTAATGTTACTAGCTGCACTGGATGGAAGAAAGTTGTTTTAAGGCCCTGTTTTATGATGAAAAGGACTTCTGTTCAAGAAATGGGTTGCAGTAATAATGAATACCGTCCTCTAATAAGCAGTTAGCTAGAAGGACATATTAATGCCTTCTGCTTTTGAGATATTTTACGGAAGACTGTTATGGATAGGCACTGACATATATCACACAGTTACAATATTGTCTGAGGAAGTAAACCAAGTCTACGAAAATTCATGTTACAACTTATTTTGCATGGTTAGTCTCAAAGATGCTGCAAGATCCCTTTGTATACGGATATTCCAGTGGTTATGTCCCTGAATATTCCATTCAGACCATGAGCAAAAGGTTGGCTCTCGGTATCCATAGACTTGCCATCCATAGATTTGAGTATCTGCGAATGGTAAGCCTGTATTGTTCCCAATGGTGGTGCGCATACATTGGGGCACTGCCATTAGGAACAATGGGATTTCCTCTTACTCTGCCTCCTGGGATGGGAAGAGGGAGGGAAAGAGGGGGCCATGAAGAGACACACACACAAATGGGGAGACATGCACCTTCCTGGCATCTGGGAGATGCAGGGGCCAAAGGCTGGCGGGGGGAGGAGAGCTTTTGTCACTGGGCTAGGTTGACTCACAAGGGGAACCCCAGGCTCACCAGAGTGAGGGGCCCAGCAGCAGTAAAGAGTCCCTGTGGCGGGGCAGGACTGGGCTGGCCCTCTGCATGCACCCTGAAGAGCCAGGGCCAGGACAAGATGGGGCAAAGGGAGGGTCCCCTCCACCCCGGGGGGGGGGGAAGGCCCATGTTCCCTGGCCCCGGATCCAACACCAGGTGGGCTCCCTCTCTCCCACCCTCTCTCTTTTTCTTTCTCCTCTTTTTTCCTCTCCACCAGCTCCACTTTGCAAAGGGTGAGTGGTGGGGACGAGCTGTCCCTCATGGTGGCGCAGCCACATGCACTCACCATCATTGGGGACATCGAGACTTGCACCTGCAAATTTTGGTATCCATGGGGAGGGAGTCTGGAACGGATCCCCGCAGATACCGAGGGCTGGCTGTATTTGTGAAACACTAAATGGGCCTCCCTTTGGAACTTTCTGCTGGGAAGCAGAGCTCTTTTACTTCTGTGATTACTTACCATACATACTCAACTATAAGTCGACTTCATGTATAAGTCAAGGACAGGTTTTGGGGCCAAAATTATGGATTTTGATATGACCCATGGATAATCAAGAGTAAAACCTAGGGGCATGAAACAAAGAATCTACAGGATGAAGCAAAGGAAATAAATGTTAAAGACATTACAAAATTCCAGCGGGCATAATAGTGCTAATACCCAAAACTGGATGGATGAGTCAGCAAAGGGGTGGTGCTGTCAGTACTTCTGGGAAAGATTACGCTCATGTCTTTCACCAGGTTCCATTTTTTAGAGTACTTACACTGATCTGTGGATAAGTTGACTCGGATTTTTTGTTAATTATTTGATCCAAATTTTTAGATGTATACATGAGTATATACAGTATGTGCTAGTTAATACATTTAGCCCACTGTATTAGTGGGCTAGCCATCTGTGGATTGGAGCTCCTGTGGTTTGCCCCACCCCACATTAGTCAATGGCACTGCATGCACATCATTGTCTATTAACTAATATGGGCCTGAGCTCCCATGTTTTTTTTCCCTTCTGCAGGGTTTCCCTGGAATCAAACTCCTGTAGATGAGACATTTCCATGGTAATGGTTTCATCACTCAGTGAACAGGATGCCTTCAGAGAAGTTTGTTCAAGTAGCATCCCTATTATTTTCAATAGAAAGAAGTGAGACTGGATTTTTATTTATGGCAACAAGCTTATATCAGAAAGCCAATTTTGTGCACTTTCTATATATCAGGATGAATAGTACAGTTGTAGAATGGAAATATATATCTTTAAAAGAGTGTTCTTAAGGAAAGGTTGATTGGGAAAATGTATTTTTTCAGGAGAACTTTGTGCTGGTGTAAGAAAAGCCTCTTTTTTCAGATCCCAGATACCAAAAACTGTGAACAACGGTAGCACCAAAAATAATGTTGGACCAAAATGATTACAATCCATAAATGTAACTGTAGAACAAGTTCTCCTGGACCTGCAACAAGGGATATTTGAAAAGAAATAGGAAAAGTACCCCCATCAACCCAACCCAACATCAACATTATGAATATATTTTTAAAAAGCAACTCTTTACTATCCTGTTTCTCAAAAGTAATTAAAATATTTACTTTTAGTTATTCATTAGAAAACTTAATGTTTTTTTTTGTTTCAGCAGCATTAAGGCACAGCATAAGCCATCTCCTGAATGAACTATGTGATATTTCTCCTATTATGATGCCATACTCCATTAAATAGCTAGTATATGAGTTTGGGAGCATGATTAACCTCTTGGATCTCCTTGGGTGTCGCTTACCTTGTTCGAATTTATTTTCTATCTAAAATTTAAAAAGAGGTGGTGGCACTCACACCCAACATGCTGCAAAAAGCAGCTGTAAACTGCTCTTACAACCTCTTCAGTGCCATCTGTGTCCCAGTCCTGGTCCTTTTTCCTTCCCGATCTCTTTATCCACCAGACACTGACTACTGGCAATCAGGTCCCTGCTGAGTTCCTCTGATCACTATTTAGCAAGGGGGGCAATTTGTACTTTTCTGCAATCAATTGAAAAGGTGCTTCCACTGCTATTTTATGGTCTTCTTTCATGAGCTCCATGAGACATTGAGCAGTTGTGCCGCCATTGCCACCGGAAGCCATCTGGAGGCCTCAAAGGTTTTAAAGCTACTCAGCCTATGGTCTAACTGCAGTGGAGTGGCCACGTGACAAGAGCCAAAGCAAAAGCTGGTTGGCTGGCTGGGCCTCTGCGTTCCCTATCATGTGGCTGCTCCACTGCAAGTAGGAGGTGAGTTGAACAGCTAAATAACAGTGGAGCCAGCCAGCCGACCAGGCAGCCATTGCCTTCTCTTTTCCTCTCCCTTCCCTCATTTCCAGCCAAGAGCAGTTCGGTCTCTTGTCAGAAATATCTCAACTCCAGAGGAGGTGGGTTAAGCAGCTGAGCTGGTGTTTATGCATTTCTGATGGGAGATTGAAGTACTCTCAGCTGGAAAAGATGGGATGGAGGGAGAGAGGGCAAAGATGGACTTGTTGGCTCCACTGTTGCTAAGCTGCACAGCATGAAAGTATTGTTGCCTTTTGTAACAACATATTTGTGTGAAGAATCATTCTCTGTTCCCATTTACCTTAAAATTAAGTATAAGAAACTGTTTGAAAAACATAGAATCAGAACTCTGGATACAAGTTTCAGCTATTAAGCCCAATATAACAAGGCTTGTAAATGAAATGTAACACCAGCCTTCTCATTAATTATTTAAATAAAATTAACAAATAATATTAGGCCATGGTTCAGTGTTCAGGTATTATTGTTGTTTGTTGTTGTTGTTGGAATCATTCCAATAAAAATATTATAATAGGAATGTGTACATTTCTTTCTCCCTTCTCTCCAAATGAAGACCCTTTAAAAAATATTTGATACACTTTAGGATTTTAAATTTTGAGTTAAGTCTTGCAAGTCTCTGCTGCAAAAAAAAAAAAAGATATTTAAAGAGGGTCACTGGTTAAGAAAAAGTTAAAAACCACTGCTCTAAGAGGCACAGTCCATTTCTTGTCCCAAGGCCTCTAGCTTGGGAATGTCTGAAAGCAGTTCTTCCAAGGGCAGACAATCTTCCCATTGGGAACTATCCCATAGTTGCTGCACTATCTAGAAGACCTATTTTTGTAAGTAGTTCCTACCAAGGAAAATTAGTCTATATTATCACTCTTGTAAATGGAGAAAGGGCATAATGTATCACTCCTCACAGGTTATGCTACAATGCACTCTGGGTATTGGAGATTTCTAATAAGTAGACCATCATATGTGCTTGTAAACAAGAGATGTTGAATGTCCACTTGTCATGGAAAATTAATTGAAAAAGGTAAAAGCAATTAGTATTGCTTAATGCATTTGGTTTTTTTGACTGTGTCACAGCCATAGTTACCTTTTCAGGATTCATAGCTTTGGGAGCACCTAGAACCACAGAATCATAGAGCTGGAAGAGACCACAAGGGCCATCCAGTTCCCTGCCATGCAGGAACTCACCAAGGAGATCTCCTGCCTTGTAGAGGACAAGCTAGGCTCTCATTATTTTCTCTGGCAGATTTAGAAGATAATTCTGCAGGAATGATGATCTCCCTGGATTTGCTGTTTCTTTTGCAGAAAGACCTATAGATTATTTCCAGACTTAAAGGCCTTATGCCAGTTGATAGGCTAACATTTCACAGTATGTTGTTCACAGAATAGGCACAAATGTCCTCACCAGTCTTTGTGTTTGAATGACCTAGGCTGTGCTCTCATGTCCAACAGTAACTTTAATGTCTCTTGATGAAACATAATGTCTGAAAACGACACATGCATTTTACAGATTTTGTTGTTCAGTGTGCAACTGGTGGCAAACCTGATATTTAGGTATGCAGTGAGTGAAGTGCCCCAAATGCAAGAGGAGACTTCTACCTGTGATGGGTTGTTCTGAGGACTTTTTGCAAATATATATATTAGTCAAAACAGTTCCTACTTGCATATGCTGTAATGACTACAGATACTCTAAGACATATTTTCATGTAAGTAGCTAAAAACAAGACTGTTTAACAATAAATGCACAAAAAAACTACATTTGCCACACAGCTACCAAGTGGGGAGCATTACCTATGAAAACAATGGCGTCAAGACTGTAATTTAAATACATTTGTTGTAAATATCTTTATTAAGCTCTCACTATAGAAACTGTTACACATGTGCCTAAAAAAAGAGCAGTTATCCCAAGAGGCTGCTCTGTTCACAGCTTGAAATTCATTTCAAGAGAATTTATGACAAAACCAATTTAGAATGTTTGGTTACATAAATAAGCGATGACAAGTTTTTCATGTGTAAAACATTTATGAGAGGGCTAGAAGACCATGATACAGTTTTAAACATCATATTCTGGTGTTTACTGGGAACCATGTGTTCACATGTCACTTTTCATTAAAATATTTCTGTTTCAGCCTATGACATATTGCTGCCTTGGCAGAAAATTCCCTAATAAAAGAGTTTGTATGGCTGTCCATGAAGAGTGGTTCCTCACTGGCAAACAGCCTTGTATTGGCAATTTTGTTAAACATTTGTACAAAGCCAATAGATGAGACTTTATGGTCATAAAGAATAAAAATATTGATCTGATTCATCTTGCACAACTTTATATTTTCTTGAATTTGACTTCATAAGCACCAGGTAGAGATATTTCAGCCCAATTCAACATTCACTAAATTAAAATAGTGGCTTTAGCACAATATAATTATCTATGTGATGTTCACTGACTGTTCAGATAGTATTTTTTTAAAAACATTGGGCTATACTGTGTGTGAAACTAAACATGTGCATTAAACACATTCTCTTACTTCTCAATGTTGCAAATTCCTGGAGTTTTTTGTAAAGCTTATCTTTTCAACTACTTCAGTAATGTTCCATTGACAAAGTGAAGCTTGCAAGGATTCACTATTCAGTTTGCTAGATGAATTCCAAAGATTGTGACAATTAATAATCCTATGGATGCTAAACTCTCTTGGGAAATATGTAGTTTTCCATGGGGCAGATCTTGTGCTGGGTAATTGAATCTGGATGGAAAGTAAAGAATATTATTTAGAATGAACGCAGAATCAACAGATCTGTACACTTGAACATGTATACCGTCAGCCCTTCTTATACACATATTTTTTTATACACGGATTCAAGCATCCACGGTTTGAAAATGTTCAAAAAAAGTATAAATTTCAAATATCAAACCTTGATTTTCCATTTTTTATAAGGGACACCATTTTGCTATGTCATTATTTTTAATGGGACGTGAGCATCCACGGATTTTGTTACCCACGGGGGATCTTGGAACCAAACCCCAGCGTATAATAAGGATCCACTGTATTTTCCCTAGTATATAAAAATAGTGTCATCCAATTTCACTGTAAAATCTAGTGTATTCCTTCATTGTTCAGTCTAGAAAAAGTGGTGTTCAAAAGGGCAAAGAAGTGAAAGGGGTGTTAAGGTTCAGTTCAATTAACTCCCCCAACTGAGATATAGTTTAGTATAGAACTGAAAATATACAACATTAAGGCTATGAACCATCTTTTTATTTTTAATAAGAAAATGTCTAGACTTTGATTTTTAGCAGACTGTTTGGGGAAAAATTATCCTGTTAATCACAGGAATGTCACTAATGCTCAGACAATATTTTGATATATGGTGAGATTAGAAGCAGCTTTTGGATGCGTGCATTTCCTCTCTGTCTGCATAAAATCAAATAGATAATTGAGAGATCTACTGACTAACTCAATGTGGGATCTTCTTTCAATGAGGATACTGAAACTATTAAAGTGATCACTCATTCTGGAAATGTGTTGAATTAATGTGAGTAGATAGGAGCAGGGGTATTTCTAGGGGTGTGTGAGCCATACTAGGCAACATCTTAAAGAAGGAGTGAAACCATGGTTCCCCAAATTTTGGCCTTTTTGCAGAAATGGGATGTGGCATTTGCCTGGGTCCCTTTAAAATGCTGAAGAGTTGGTGTGAGTTAGGTGAGGCTCAGTGGGATGAGAAAGGAAAGGTTCCGGGCTTTTTAAAATTAAATTTTAAATTTTAATTTTTTCAAAAAAAAATCTGTTAAAAAGTTAATTTTTTCCCCTGCCCTTCTGTGCAATCCTGTTGCTTTCTGCTAAAGGAGAATGACAGCACTGGAAACAGGTCTCTTTTTTGTCCCCACATGTTGATTAAATATGCTTCCAGAAGTGAATGAGGCTTTAGCCTAGTGCAGGGATGGGGATGCAGCTCTCTAGCCAGCATTCCCAATGTACCGTGGAAATTTACATCTGACAACATTTGGAGAACTGAAGGTTCCCTATCCAAACTTTGAGGTCAAAGGAGAATCTGCATTCAAATAACTGCAGGACTTTTTTCAGCCTGATCATTCACTTTTACACATTGTGAGTTTATAAAGTACAAGACTAGCTCATAATTTCACTATATACAAAAGGGGTGTGTACAGAGATAGGCAGGGAAATAATGCACATATCTACAACAACTAGATCACACAGCAACCTCCTGTCTGTCCAAGCAACCATGAGCTCTACTTTGGCACGCATTTGCCTGCGGTCAGATGGGGAAACCTTTGAATGAGTTGTAATTTTTCTGATCTTAGGAACAGGAAAATGTATAACCCTGGTTACCGAACTCAGTAGCCTGAATCTAACAGGTTATTTCCAATTATAATACACCAATGGAAATAACGGGATTTATCTATGTGTTGATTTGCTGATGTTGTTATGTGCCTTCATGTCATTTCTGACATATCTCAGGGTTTTCTGGGATTGAAAGTGTGTGACTCACAGAAGGTGACACAATGATTTACCATTCAATAATTGAGTCAATGGATTTATTTTAACTGGGAATCACAACAAACAAACAAACAGCTTTATTTATATACCGCTTCATACTGAACTAGCAGTGTTTAAGCAGTTTACAACTGTAAGCTAATTGCTCCCAACAAGTTGGGTACTCATTTTAGCGACCTCAGAATGATGCAAGCCTGAGTCAAGCTTGAGCCCTTTTGCTGGTCTTGAACTCGCAACCTTATGGTTTTGAGTGAGTGGCTGCAGTACAGGCATTTAACCACCCTGATTCAGGCTAGTATATGTTTATAGGTAACCACTTCATAATAGTAAAGAAACAAACCTTAACTTGCCAAAACCAACAAAACCAAAATTTGCGCATTAATACATTCCTAAGAGAGCCAGTGTGGTATAGTACTTTGAGTGTTGGATTAGGACACTGGGAGACCAGGATTAGAATCCCGGCTCAGCCATGGAAACCCACTGGGTGACCTGAGGCAAGTCACACTCTCTCAGCCTAAGAGGATGGTAGTGGTGAACCCTATGATAGAATTGCCAAGGAAACCCTATGATAGGTTCACCTTAGGGTTGCCACAAGTTGGAATCAACTTGAAGGCACACCCCCACCACCAGGTTACGGTAGGTTTGCATGTTATGGCAGGTTTTCAAGGTCACAGTGTTTTACTTGGAGAAGGAGTTAGTTTTTCAAAACAGCTATACATGCAAATTGACAGCAATAATTTGATTCACAGTACTAGTGACAGATATGTCAATTTCAAGCATTAGATGCTAACACCAGCATAGTTTTATATATATATATATATAACTTATATATATAAGTAAGGAGGTTGGCCCCTCCTTACTTATCTGACCTTCTTTCTCCTTACATTCCTACTCGCACCCTCCGCTCTGGTAGTCAGGGTCCCCTGTCACAATGTAGGACTACCACTGCCCCCTCCCGAATTCGTCCCTTCTCGCTTGCTGCCCCTTACTCCTGGAACCTTCTTCCCCCACATGCACACCTCATCACTTCTCTGCCCAGTTTCAAAACTGAATTAAAGACTATATTGTTTAGAGAAGCATTCCCAGAGGTGAGCCCCTCTCTGACCCAGGAAGCCTCCTTCTAACCATCCATTAAGAAGCCAAGCCCTTCCTCCAGTCCATCTGCCTTGGTCCAGGCCTCGGAGGTGGAAAAGATCTGCTGGACCTGATCCTATTCCCCACCACCACTCCCTTCTCCTTTTGTGTCGTGTCTTCTTAGATTGTAAGCCTGAGGGCAGGGAACCGTCTGACTAAAAAATTGATGTACAGCGCTGTGTAAACTTACAGCGCTTTATAAATAAAGGTTAATAATAGTACAAAGTAAAAATGAGATCTCTTACCTAGAATCCATTTTTCTGATAAACACTGCACATCTGTGTACTTGCCAACCCTACATTTGCCAATACAGATTTTAGCTTGACGGATTGTTTTACACACTTTTCCTCCACAAAGTTCTACTAACTCACAGAGTTTCTTGCAGGGAGGTTGACTTGTATGTGATATGAACATCATGGGCTGATCTGAAAAAAGCTTCTGATGATCTTTCTTGTTTGGAAGGTACCGCTGAAATCGGCAGATCTGTTTTAAAGAGGAAAAAAGCTCACATTATTGTTTTGTGACACCAGGGCTACCCTAAACATTAAGTAGATTGATAAGCCTGGCGCAGGCAGTAGATTTGGGTTGTCTTGAAGGGCAGAAAATTGTTAGTTGGTCAGTTGTTATTGAAGAATTTTGCTTGAAGAATTTTCTGCATCTTGCCTGGTTTCAACAATGTATCTTGGTTTGGGCAGGTGGGAGATACCATCTGTTATTCCATTAGATAGCAAAAAGTCTCAGGACATCCTTGGTTCACGTCAGTACGTAATATTTGCCTTTAGAACATGCTGCTTATTAAAATTTCATGTATGTATATGTGTGTGTGCGTGCTTGGGAATCTGTAGGACGGAGAGGGAGCTACCATTTCTCTTGGAAGGAGTGAGATCCATCAGAAATACAAGTGAGTTCCCATCATAGTCTCAATTTAAAATGAAAAGACCTAAGTCCTAGACATAGTCCTAGATTTATCAGCAGAACAGACGACATTAATATAAGCTCTGTGAAAACCAGTTTAGAAAAACTATGAAAAATTTAAAAATTTATTGTATACATTTAGATATTGAATTGAACTTAATAGGCTTCCTTTTTTGGGGAAATGATAGGTAAGGGTAAAGTTTTTTCCTTGACATGAATGTGTAATTGTAATCCACTTTAGGGGATAGTTCTCATCTCCGTTACTTAGCTGAACAGCCAGCATTGTCCAAGGACTACTCTAGTAGTCATGTGGCCAACATGACTGCACAGAATGCTGCTTACTTTCCCACCAAAGTGGTACCTATTTACCTATTTGCATTTAAACAGCCAGGTTGGCAGAATCTGGGACTAGTGACAAGAGCTCACTCCATCGCATGGCACTTGGGTCTCGAACTGCCAACCTTCCAATCTTCTGATCATCAGAATTGGCATCTTAACCACTAATCCAATGCATCCTGCCATTTTGCTATTAATTTTGCTATTATGCAGCTTTTTGCTCACATCAAATCCTATGGGGTCTGTATTGAAGAAAATGTTCCTAAAACACAAATGTTGTCATTTGATCATGTAATAGTCACTGTGTTATCTACGTATTATCCTAGAAATAGACAATCAGAATATAAATTCAATGGAAGAACATTTCATTACCACTACAGTACTTCCAACTTGAAATAAGCTAAAACATAATCAAGATCCTTCAGGTGCAATTTGACTTCTATTTTAATTCAAGAATCTCAAGAGCATATTCAGATTCAGATTCTGCTGATCAAGTGTAAGACCGATGAAAATAATATACAATGGGTTTAAATAGTCTATGATATTTTTAGTGCAGGAAAATCTGTATCATCCAGTGATTTAGAGATTTTAGTAGTTTCATTCTGTAATTTCATATTAGGAATAATAAAATACATACGAATGCTGACATAATACTATATGTTGAACATGTGAACCAGCATTTCAGAACAGAATTTATCTTTCTCTCTCTCTCTCTCTTTGTTCACTTATAGAGACTTCTCTAATAAGGACACATTTAGCAGACATTTCTGGGATTTTTTCTTTTAGTAGATGAGGCTTATTTATTGAGATATTCAAATTAATGTCAGATCTGTGGGAAAATGTCCAGTTTGCCTTTAGAATACAGCTTGGCTTTTCCAGGATGGTCAGAGGGCCACCATCAGCCCTAGCTTGTCCATTCAGTCTCTGGCAACAGACAGCTTTCCTGTCTTATGCATCAAAGTCTAATATTTGTATTTATTGAGCACAATGTGTAACAAGCCTCAATCTTGGTTTATAAGTATACTGACAGTAATATATGGTTAATACTAAAAGGATTCTCCCTGACTAGGATTTAGTATAATACATATTTAGTGTTCTTCTAGAATTGGGGAATTCCAGGTTTAAGTCCCTTCGTAGCCATGAAATATATTGGCTGACCTTAGACCATTTACTCTTACTGTCAGTCTACCCAATTTTAGAGAGAAGTTGTAATGATAAAAAGAGGTCGACATTCTGATACTTACCTGGAGGAAATAAATAAAATTATAACAATGGTAATACCAGTTAGTATAACTGCAGCTAACGCCAGAATACAAATAAGACTCAAGCTTGGTGAATGCTAGGAACAGAGTAGGAATTAGGCAAAAGAGAGAGTCAACTTTATTTTTCAGCCAAGGTTAAGAGATGGGTTGTGATGTATGCATTGGGCCTATATACTGACTTTAAACAACTGCAAAATATATATTCCTCCTGAAAACACAAAGTGATTCAGTTAAACAGTTAAATGTTCACATTAACAGGGATATCATACATGATGTTTAAAGTGCTAGAACTGCATCATTGTAAATTCAAAATAGACTTTTAAGTACCCAAAAGGACATTTCCCTTCCATCACAGACATCACTTAATCTCCTGTTTAGGCTAATCAGTGAAATCCAAAAGAAGAAAAACAATCTGCAGGAGACTTTCATCTAGCATAACTTTATCTAAAATTAATAATCAAACCAGTTTTCAAGAGACGTTGTGCTAAAATTGTCCTGTCGCTTTTGCTAGCCTGGAGCTCAATCTGAAGCTGATTAGAACTGACAAACTCTGTTTATGTTAAAAACCCAGCAAGAGCCTTACATTGCCACAAGGAACATACATACAGTTTAACTTGATTGTAATCCTGCTGTTTTACACATTTTGGAAGAAATGATGGGAAAGATCTGTTGAATTTCTGCTTGTTCAGCCTTGTATCTGAAGACTTTTCTTTGCTGTGGTTGTTGTAACCAAAGAGTCATTTTATTTTCACAGTCTCAACCCTATTATTCTGAAAATATACTTTAGCTGACAAGAAAACTGGGATGGGGGAGAACCTTACATTTTATACCTTTCAAAATAAAAGCCTAAAACTCATGGTATTACAAAATTAAAAGGCCCAAGCCTTTTAATGGCATCAAGCTGTACTATACATAAGTATACTTAACAGGCTGTACTACAGGTTGAGCATCCCCAGAAATCTGAAAACCTCCAAAATACAAAACTTTCTGCTGCCAGTCATCTGCTTCTGCCTTTAAGGCAGCAGCTGTTTGGTGCTCTTGCTTGTTCATCTCTCAGATTCTCAGTCTCACTTCAGCCAAGTAGTGAACAAATGAGATGCAAGGCTGGAGAGAGGTGCGACTGGAGAGATTCAAGGATCTGTGAAATCTTGGGAGGCAAGGATTTGTGCTGATCACAAAACTTGGAATCCAGCCGTAGATCCTAAGTGTGTCTTCAGCTGCATCTCTCTCCAGCCTCATGTCTCTACCTAGCCTTGCCAATAGAGTACATACTACACTGCATGTCTTGCAGTGTAAATAGTCTGCCATGGTGAGCCATGGTGAACTAGTTACATAAGTGCAGCGCAGCACCATGCGGAAGCCGTGCAGTGCTTATGTAGCAATGGTGGCGACCATCTGTACAGGATGCCACCATTGTTACGACACGGCACCGTAATAGGACTAGGGACCGTGCAGTTGCCGTGCTGTCCCTTAGCCCTAATATGGCGCAAGCACGCCATATTTGGCCCATCTGGACTGGGCCAAAATTATTTGTAGTTCCTCCACACAGTTTTACAAATGAGGACTCCACACACAGATGGCAACGGATGGGTTGCATCTCACGCCAGTTGGAAGAAATGTTTCTGCCAACAGTCTCAAGAATTTGATCAGGAGGGCTTTAAACTGAGTTACGTGGGGGAGGGAGACAATATTAAGGAAGGCAAAAGGGCTGGAGAAAATAGTCAAACTGATACAAAAGAAACAAGACAAATAGTGCAAGGACCCAACAATGGGAGGCCAAAAAACTTGCACAGGCAGCAAGTAAAGGGGACCCTTGGTCTGCGATGTCTCTACACTAATGCACAGAGCATGGGAAATAAGCAAGATGAACTTGAACTCCTAGTACAACAAAGCAAATATGATATAATAGGCATCACTGAAACTTGGTGGGATGAGAAAAAGAAAAGGGTGCTCAACCTGAGGAGCAGAGGACAGAATGGGGAAATTTCAGCATAGAATAAGCAAAGAGATAGTAGAGGAATACCTTGTTAATCTAAATGAATATAAGTCTCCAGGCCCAGATGAACTACATCCAAGGGTATTAAAAGAACTGGTAACTGTAATATCGGAGCCACTGGCAATAATCTTTAAGAAGTCCTGGTGAACAGGAGAAGTCTCAGCAGACTGAAGGAGGGCAAACGTTGTCCCCATCTTCAAAAAGGGGAAGAAAGAGGATCCCAACAATTATCGTCCAGTTAGTCTGACAGCAATACCAGGAAAGATTCTGGAGCAGATCATTAAACAGAGAGTCTGTGAACATCTAGAAGACAATTCCATAATCACAAAAAGTCAACACGGGTTTCAGAGAAAGAAGTCATGCCAGACAAATCTGATCTCTTTCTTTGATAAAATTACCAGCTTGGTAGATGAAGGGAATGCTGTGGATATAGTATATCTTGATTTCAGTAAGGCCTTTGACAAAGTTCCCCATGATATTCTTGCAAACAAGCTTGTAAAATGTGGGCTAGACAAGGCAACTGTTACATGGATTTGTAATTGGTTGATGGGACGAACCTAAAGGATGCTCAACAATGGCTTTTTTAATCCTGGAGAGCAGTGGGGCCCCACAGGGCTCTGTCCTGGGCCCAGTATTATTCAACATCTTTATCAATGACTTGTATGACAGAATTGGGGGCATACTTATCAAATTTGCAGATGACATCAAATTAGGAGGAATGGCTAATACTCCAGAGGACAGGATCAAAATTCAAAATGACCTGAATAGACTAGAAAGCTGGGCCAAAGCTAACAAAATGAAATTCAACATGGTGAAATGTAAGGTACTGCACTTAGGGAGGAAAAATAAAATGCACAGATATAGGATGGGGGAGTCCAAGCAGACCACAAATTGAACATGAGTCAACAGTGTGATGCAGCAGCTAAAATGGCCAATGCAATTTTAGGCTGCATTTATTTGAATATGTATAGTCCACCCTAGAGATCTGACTGTAAACCGCTTTGATCTGCAGGAAAAGCGGTATAAAAATAAAAGTATTATTATTATTATTATTATTATTTATTAAAGATCTCAGTAAAATCAACTTGCTGATCAATGTATAAGGAGGAAGATGTTTCTAGTCCCATCCCACTAGTGAGGGACGATACAACTATTAGTGGCAGGATCCTTTCACAATTTCTTATTGCAGCCTTGATGACTGGTGGTAGGGACTGAAAATGTCATCTAGCATGACTGAGATTGGAGGCTCAACAGACCTCCTTTGCTTAATGTGTGTGCGCGTTTATATTATACCACAATCGTGATTATATAGTCTTACTGAATACAGAACAGTTTACAGATTTATAACCCTATTTTACAAATGTGTAACTGCACTACAGAATGCCAGCCGGTAATATTAAATGTATTAAACAATTTAACAAGTTAAAAGAAGACAAACTATCTTGTTCAAATAGTTCAAAATAGTGTGGGACATGTGCAGATTAATGTAAAATCACTTAGGACTCGAACTTTCTATTGCTGTTGCTAAAGGGTTTAGTAAGCAACTGCATTTTCATGTGATACTGGAATGAGAGCAACATTGGCTCCAACTGGGCCTCTAAGGAGAGAGTATTTTGTAACTGGGGTTCTACAGCAAAGATGGCACAGGGCCGAAGCAGATGGCTCAGAAGGAGTAATCTCTGGCCACCATTGCTCCAGGACCGCAGCGACTGGATGGCCCACTCCTGAAGCGGTTTAAATCTGCTCCTTTTGCTGGCAGCTTCTAGCCACTTCAGAGGCATGCACTGTCTAAATGCCATGCCCATTAAGTGGCCAGAAGCCACTCTGTTTGGCCTGTTTTGAGCCCTAGTGCAGGGCCATTCCAGCATATATCAAACCTCAGGAAGGAATATATAGGGAGATATATTCTCTCTTTCAAGTATCAAGGGCGGGATACAGACGAGCAAAATATAGCGTGGCGGCAGTAGGGTTAGGGAGCGTGCACCATTCAGACATTCCCTAACCCTAGTAAGTACTGGCAGCGGCAAAATGGCGGCGCCCTGTCTACACGGGCACCGCCATTTTGACGTGACAGACGCTTAGCCTCCACACGTCCCAGCATCATGAGGACATCACGAGTGCACCATTGGCGCACCGTGACGTTTTTATGGCACTGCAAGAAGGACCCGCTTTTTGCGGGTCCTTTTCGCTGCATGAGGGAGCCGCGTGATTTGTCCGTTGCGGCTTCCCCGCGGAGCAAACCAGGGTGGCGGTAGACCTGTATCCCACCAAGGTCCCAACCTCTTTGGCGCTTTAAATGTCATTACCAGAACCTTGCATTCAGACGAAATATATATTGGCAACCAGAACAATTTCTTTAAAACTGGTTTTACACAGATGCTGTATCATGTTTTAGTCAACAGACTAATGAATATATTTTGCACTAGCTGCAGTTTCCAAGTTGTTTTCCAGGGCAGCCTCATGTATAGTGCATGGCAGTAGTCTAACTGGGCTGTTACCAATGCATGGATTACTGTTATACCTGTCCAGAAGTTATATCTGTCCAGAAATGGCTATTGCTGAAGAGCCAGACGAACTTGGTCTGAGCATTTTGAGTCACTGAGTCCATCTGCATTTTCAGTGACAAAGATGGAACTATAAGTATTCCCAAGCTACACACCTGCTCTTTCAGGTGGAGGGCAACACCACCCAGGGCAGATTGCTTATCTAGCACACAAACATGAGAACCACCAATCCACAAAGCTTCCATCTTCAGCTTCAGTTT
The DNA here is from genome assembly GCF_019175285.1 of Sceloporus undulatus. Taxonomy (NCBI): domain Eukaryota; kingdom Metazoa; phylum Chordata; class Lepidosauria; order Squamata; family Phrynosomatidae; genus Sceloporus; species Sceloporus undulatus. Next base: position 141,406,110 of record NC_056522.1, on the reverse strand, counting down.
ACTGGCTGTCATCCAGCCCATCATATACATTGTACCCTGCTTTGGATTCCATGCTGGGAGAAAGACAGGATACAAACAAACAGTATCCAGGTACTAGTTTGGCACCTGCACAGCCTTAGCCAACTCTACTCTATCTGTACTTCAGAAACAGTCCAGTGTGACTATTTTAACTGCCATGGTTCAATGCGATGGGATTCATCTGACAAGGACATGTCATTCAAAACCACTAAATGACCACAGTCTATGATAATTGTCGATGGGACTAGTGTTTGCGGTTTATTTCCTAAAAATGGACTGGCACCTAAAAAATGAAATAAAGGAATCTAAACTACCATATATACTGGACTATGGACCCGTACAGACAGGCCAAAATAAAGCTGCTTCAGGTCACTTTGGAGGTATGCTGTTTAAATGACACATACATCTTAAGAGGCCAGAAGCTGTGCCAAAGCTGCACTCCAGTCCTTAGGACTGGAACGTGGCTTTGGCATGGCTTCCGGTCTCTTATGATGCATGCATCATTTTAAACAGCATACCTCCAAAGTGACCCAAAGCAGCTTTATTTTGGCCTGTCTGTACGGGCCCTATGTCAACCTCATGCATAAGTCAAGGGCAGGTTTGGGGACCAAAACTGTGGATTTTAATATGACCTGTGGATAAATTGAGCGTAAAACTTCTAAAGGATGATGCAAACAAAAATGATGCCAAAGAATTTTAAAATTCCAGCAGACATAACTTTTGCTGTGCACCCTAAAGGCTAGATAGATGAGACAGAAAGCGGTGTGTGTGTGTGTCAGTGCTTCCAAGAAAACAAGCTAAACTAAGCTGAACTAAGGCTACTATCTTGAAATATGTTCTACCTGGTTACTCTGAGTTTTCACCTCCTACCCACGGGTATCAGATTCGCATAGCACTGATCTCCTGATGTGTAAGCAGACGGGTGGTCGATGATGCCCATGTGGTGAATAATAATAATAAAAAAAAAAACCTGAGAAGAATTAGCTGAGGCACACCTAGATGTATGATGAGGGACTGGGGGCCAGGTTCCTGCCAAAAAAGCTCAGCTCTACAATGTGCTTTGAGAGGCTAAGCACATATGCAAAACCCACATATGCACATATGATGCACAGAGACCGTGAAGAAGGAACATAGGCTCATTCCAAGGGCTCTATATACCCAGAGTTTACAATATTACTTTCAAAAACTATTTTTTACTGTTAGTCATCACAGTTTTTAAAAGTAACTCATTGGCATTACTCATTGCGGTTTTGCAAATTGACTAATTAAAGTTGGTGATATTGTTATTGCCTACTTTTTATTACTTTTCCTTTATATGTGTGCAAAAAACCCTCTAAGCTAAGGGCCTCAACAGACCGGTCCTAAACGCCAGCATTGTGGAGGAGTGTGGGGGGGGGGGTGACCGCCCACTGGATGCACCAACTCCTCCCTGATGCCACCGTCATGCCACCTGACCGACCACATGGCAGGCAGTGTCATGCCCCTTCTCTGGCGCAGCATTTACACGGGCTGGGCCAAAGAATCTCAGAAAAAGTGCTGCCAAGGCGGCAAAGTTGTCTTTTCCCCGGTGTGAAAAGAAGCGTCTTTCTGTAGCTTCTTTTTGCACTGAGGAAAGAACAGATTGAGGTGTGGCATGTAGTTGCCATGGCCTGATCCAGCAAGGAAAGGGGCGGTGGGAAGCTGCTCCTTTAGCCCCTAACTAAAACATCAAGAAAATTACTCTAAATTGGAAAATCCCTTCGAAATGCCTCTCCCAGTAACATGTAAAAGCAATGAGTAAATTAACAAGGTTACCAGCCACTGCTTATTCTTTTAAGGGGGGGGGATATTTGTATATATGGTTGATTTGTAAGTTTTGTAAGCTACTTTTATTGTTTTTAACAAAAAGCAGGATATTAATAAAGCTTTCATTATTATTTATTAAAAAGACACGTTATTGTTCCAGGTAGTAGTGTATGCCTTCAGGCTGTTTCCGACTTACGCTGACCCTAAAGCACCATAAACCTTGGGGTTTTCTTGGCAAGATTTGTTCAGAGGGGGTTTGCCATTTATCCCTCTGAGGCTGAGAGCATGTGTCTTGCCCAAGGTCACCCAGTGGGTTTCATGGCTGAGTGAGGAATCAAACCCTTGTCTCCAGAGTCATAGCCCAACATTCAAATTACTATGCCATTCTGCTCTTGAGTTACCCCCCAAAATAATATTACAGGTAAAATGGTTACTTGTGACTTCAAGATCTGGGTCTCCATGGCATTTTGACTCTTATCTCTTGAAACAGCGGGCTCCTATGGCACAATGTTGCAACTGCTATTGATATTCACTTGGGACATAGAAACCTGTCTCTTATAAGGTCAGGCTGTCTGTTCATCTAGGCAAGTACTGTCTACACCAGTGGTTCCCAACCTTCCTAATGCCGTGATCCTTTAATACAGTTCCTCATGTTGTGGTGACCCAAACCCATGAAATTATTTTTGTTGCTACTTCATAACTATAATTAAACAGGTGTTTTTCAATGGTCTTAGGCGACCCCATAAAAGGGTCATTCAACCACCAAAGGGGTCCCGACCCACAGGTTGGGAACCACTGGTCTACACTTACTGGCAACAGCCCCCTGGAGTCTCAGGGTGACACTTGCATGTCATCTGCTACCTGATCCATTATGACACACCAACCTGGGACCTTGTGCATGCAAGGTTTTATAAGAAACATAAAGGATTCCTGTTTAGGATGGGGGTTGGAAGCCCCAAAGCTCTTGAGTTTACAGAGCCTGTTTCACAGCTCTGTGGACCTTGGCCTTTATGCTCACCTCGGAGAGTAACATTTCTTCATGTCAGGGTCCAGTGGTGTCTTTGCCTGTACTATACAAGGCAACGTTTGTATGTTTATTGCTGGGATGCATTGAAAGAGCTTTTATTCCAATAATAACAGTATCAGAGGGACTGTTGAAAGCAAAAGCCTGGCAAACATGCTCCCTAAAGATTTCTTTCCCAAACAATGTTGTTAGTTCATCATAAATGGAGTACTACATTAAGAGTCACTCTTTGTTTTATTAACCAAAAATATGCATTATGCTAGACCCTCTGTTCTATCTAAAACAAACTACAATTATTAAAAGCACAGGCAGAGTACATTCTTTATTCTTTAATTTTAGCTGAGATGCCATTAAGACGCCCGACAGTACCTTGCAGTGTGCCAAATTTCTTAAAGAACAAAATAAAGTAAAATTCAAGCATAATTTCTGCTTCAGCTGCTGTAGTTAAGTGATGGGAAGGGAACACAATTCCCCTGGGACTCTACAAATAACTTTTTAAAAAGATTGTGTCCCACTTTCATCCTTTAGGTCAGGGGTGGGGAACCTTTTTGGCTTGCGGCTGAATCCGTTCAACGCAAGCATATCAAGGCTGCATGCCAGCAGTGAGCTAGGCCACATCTCAAAGTAGACAGGGCCAAAGCTGGTACATGAAACTTCCAACATGATTTCCCATGCCCCATACATAACCATTACTACTGTTACACACATGCACTCTATATCATTTATATCCACATACATACACACACTGCACTGGGAGAAGAAGGAGTAAGATTAGATCCAGCAGAAAGGAATCAGGTAGGAGATGAGAAATTTCTGTGGGACATACGCAGCTTGTGGACCAAAGTTTCCCCTTCCCTATTTTAGGTCTTAGTAGCTTTGTTCAAGCAGTGGGCTCATCTTCCTACAGGTTTCAGATTGAAGACTGAAGCCTACAGTTCACCAGACACCATTTGAAAAAAAAAGTTCCTATTAAATGTATATTAAATTACATGTCCCTGAGAGAAATGTGTCCTTCTAATCTAGAGTATCGCAGATAGAAACGGCCTATGCTAGTGCGGTTGCCTGGGTGCAAAGGTACTGAGGCAGGACTTGCACAAATCATCATTTCTTTTAACAAAAATCTAAGACCCAGCTCTAAACCAGTCAGTATGGTAGTAAATCTATTTTGAGTTTTAGTCCAAATATCCATAGTGATACATTTATTGGAGGTATAGGGTTCAGGATTGGGTAGCTCCTTTAAAGTTCAGCTAAACATCTAGAGTAGATTCACTGTCCTATTGCCATGAAGCCACCAGCATGTCACTGTTCTGAACTTTGGCTTAAAGCTGACTTCTGCATCTCTACAGATGTGCAGAAAACCCTGGAACCTGTAGAATTTGAGGATGTCTTAAAAAATAGAGGTCTACCAAGATCTATACGGTATGTTGCTGACAGTGTTGAAGTACTGATTATTTTAAATCCATACATTTATGTCAAAATGTTAAGAGGTGCAAAATTTCCTTCTTTAAAACTAAACTAAATTAAACTTTAAAAGCAAATCAAGTAACTGCAATTACAACTAACAACAGATGACTCAATGAGCACCTGAGAAATTTTTTTTGTTACTGCTGCAAACGGATTGCTGAACTTCCTGTTTCAATAAAATACCAAACAAGTTGTGTTTCCTATACAAATAAGCTATTACATCAAGCCTTGTTCCTATGATTTCAGTTTTTTTGTCTACATTCCAACATTTTCTTTGGCAAATGTAAAAACAGTCTAATTAAAGAGATGGAGAAAAACAAGCATCATTCATCACAGACACAGCAAACATTTGAAAGAACATTGCACTGTTAAGTTGTTTTACTGGCTCTGTAGAGGATGTCGGTTTTTTTGCCTTACGTACTCTCTTGATGAATAGAAACGCTTCAAGAACACTGTATTAGTAAAAGCATTGATTTATTACTTATCAAGTGCCATGTACTGATTGACAGAGCTGAATGTGCCAAAGACAGGTCTCTGCTTCATGGAACTCACTCTCTAAATTTCAGTTGGGTGGGAAACAATAGCAAGAGGGGAAGGAAGGGAGAGGTGAATAGGCCACAAGGCAAAGCCTATTATTATGTCCGGTTCACTGCAACTGGGGCAGGGGGAATTCCATTATATCGGCATTTGTGTGTTGGCAATAATTCAACCACTCATCCCCAATCTTGGGTTAAAAAATTCTCTGTAGATTTTCCTGCTGTCTTCTAAGAGGATACATCTAAAGGAACTGATGCAAAAGGCATTTTGCACCTTGTCATTTTAAGAATTTAGCTAACAGTTTACTCACTGGGGGTTCAAAATGCCAGGAGAAGACACCAAATATATTAACTGTTGGTATAACGTGCATGGAACAAAATTGTACAGAGTACATGTAAGGAAAAAATAGCTCCTTGACCAGTATCCAATAGTACATTCCCTCTAGGCAAGGCTCTGGCCTAAGTCTTTTTAGATAGCCGTCAGCTACAGCAAGGGTAGGAATCATGTTGGACTACAGTTCCCAACATTCCTCACCATTGAATATGACTAAGGCTGCTGAGAATTAACAGCATTGGGAGAGCTGCCAGATTCCCAATTCTGAACTGCAGCATCACATTTACTGTATTAAACTAAGGTCCGTTACAAACAAAATATCAAGTTTTTGTTAAATGTTCTTTCAGATCTGAAGTTTTATTTTAGGTTAAGCAGCCAGCGAGGGTGGGTGGGTTCCACTTTATTAAAACAGCATAAAGATTTACTGGGAAAACAGAATGTACCAGTGCAATAATAACCTCTCTGATAAAGCACAATGAAAGACCTCAAACCCTTTCTTGAGTTCCTTGGTACTGTTTATGAATAAAATGTGGGTTTTTTTTAAGGAATCATACACTCTTTTTCTCAGTAAAAGCTGAATTTTTCATATCCTTTTAACTATCAGATGATAGTTATCTCAGCAGTTCTCCAACCTTGTTATCCAACTTTTTAAACAGATACACCTGTAAATATAAAGCAAGGAAACATGTGCAGATGTCTTTGTTTTGAAATGTACATGGGTGTATTTATCTCTCATTTTCAGGAACCAAATTCTTGTTAGTTTTAGAAGGATGTTTTCTCTGGAGTTGAATGATAACACTGAAAAAAAATAATCTGCTAATCAATGGCTATATAAAATCACTGTGAAATCACTGTGAAATCTTGCACGTATTTATTTGGAAGCAAGTAGATTGCATTTGGTGAGACTAACCTTCAAGTAGCTGTGCACAGGATTTTACATACTTTTCACCTGAATGAGTTCTACGTTAAACACCTTTCATGATGGTATTAGTTTAATCTGACCCAGTTGTCTGTTTTAGGTACAAACGTTTGTTGCATACTGAGATATCTTACACCTGCAACAGCTTACCCACCCATTTCAAGAGAGGAGAACAGAACAAGATTTTGCTATGCCCTGCAAATGCTAGCATTCTGAGTAGTCATGCCTATGCACAGAGATATTTGTGTGGAAAAGCAGTAGCTAGATGCAGCAGGAATTATACCTATGTTAATAAACATGGGAAACTGAGTGATTAGTCTTAGTGAAGAACTAAGAGGCCATGAAAAGGAAAACAATGATTGGTGCAGCAACTCACACAACTGAACAGCTATCCTTTCAGATTATTTATTTCTCCATCATTTCATAGATATCATGATTATATATTCAGTATGAACATAGGTGGTATGCAGAGTAGGATCAGGGAAATGATACTCTAAGCAGAGAACTAAATTTGGAATATTCATTAAAAGAAAACAAAACAGACTCATTTGACATTGATAGGGCTAGTGAAAGAAATATCCTCAAAACCATACACTGTTTGGACTAAATAATATATGGGTAGAAGTATTTCAGAGGAAGGAACTGGCAAACCACCTCTGAGTATTCCTTGCCTAAGAAAACCCTGTGAAATTCATGGGGTTGCCATAGGTTGACAGTTAACTTGAAGGAGCATGTGATACATGCACATGAACTGGGGGGACTAAGGTGTCTTTTGTCAGAAGAGCAGGTTGCTTGTGTGTAATTGTGCTTCTTTAAATGGTAAACTGTGAACTCACATTTACACGTCTCAGCATTATAGCAGTGGAGGATGTTATAGCCGGAGAGGAAGGAAGGTGATGTAGGGGAATAGGAAGTCTGTGGTATGCTTGTGTGGTCCTCTCCATGATTCAGCTGGAAAAGTTAGTTCACCCATCTTGCCAACATAATGGAGAGCAGGAATGCCATTTTGAAGGTATGTAATCTCAAGTCCAAACAAGACAGCAGTTAAAAAGGATTCTTTGTGAATTGTGACAGGATGATCAACAGCAAACGAGTAGTGGGTAGACAGAGGCAAGAAAGGCTTTGCAAAAACTAGAAATGATAGTTGTGATAACAATATATAAGATATACAGCAAATTAAATTAGGTCCAGTGAGGTGTTGGCATACCATACACCCTTCTTGCTGGACAAGCGGTCTCACACGTAATAGTGTCAAGTATGCTTTTGAGAGTTCATGATGACCTTTGGAGATTAGAAAGTCATACAGTGTGCCCACGTTATACACAGGCGCGCTATACGCAGACTTGAGCATACGTGCTCAAGCTACAGGGAGCGCGCAAGGCGCAAGGGGTGGCACATTCCATTCAAATGAATGGGGCACACGTCTGTGGCACCCCGCGCACTCCCGTGCCACCTCGCACAAGCCCCTTTCAAATGAATGGAGCTTAAGCATACATGGAATTAGCCTTACGCGGGGGGAGGGAGTCCGGAACGTAAGGCAAGGGTCCACTGTACGTGTAAGGAGTCACACTGACCTAAGGGCATGTGGGAGACCTAGATGGCGCAGTGGTTAAATGCCTGTACTGCAGCCATTCACTCAAAACCACAAGGTTGCGAGTTCAAGACCAGCAAAAGGGCCCAAGCTCGATTCAGGCTTGCATCCTTCTGAGGTCGCTAAAATGAGTACCCAGACTGCTGGGGGCAAATTAGCTTACTTGCTAATTAGCTTACTTGCTGTTCACCGCTATGATCTTTGGAATAGCGGTATATAAATAAAACAAATTAATTATTATTATTAGATGGTACTAAGATGAACGTTAAATGGGTTTGCGGCTTACTCCTGCAGGCTCTTTGTGTTTCCTTCTGCAACAGACACAAAGCGAGTCTCTTTGCAAAAGCAAAGTCCACACCTTCCACTTCACCTCGTGTTGCATTTGTATTCACCCTTCCTGTTCAATTACCTAGAGTTTGTTTCAAATCCAATGTTTTATCACCCCAGAGTTAAAGCTATCAGTCATTCCGAATCTCTTTTGCCAATTCCATGGGAAAAACCTCAAAGCCTTTGTTACTCCATGGGGGTAACATCAAACACCCCCTCAAGGTATGTAATAAGATATAAATATTCACCCCAGACATAGTCATTTTGTTCAAAGACCAGGGCTCTGTTCAATCAACTGGGGTACCACTCTCTCCCTTTGTAACCCCAAGACACTTCTGAGCCATTCCGTTGACCTATCTTTAGGCTTGGTAATTATCATCATCTTTAAATTCTGATTCCTCGCTATCCAACTTTCCACACCTTTCCTTATGTTACTCTTGTATGCGTCTTTAGGTTGTATTGGTATTGTGTGTTTGCATTCATCTTTGCACATTTCTAAATAAAACTCTCTTATTCATTGAAACTGGAGTCTCTTTGCAATTAGTACTGGTATACACAGGTGAACAGATCCCCAAAGTTATTCTCCTCTCACTGACCTCCTTTTGAGATATAATTTCACCAAAATTTCAAGGAGATGCTGGTACTGCCTCCCACATCCACCCACTTTCAGGGTAACAGAGGGTCTTGATACTATAGTGGATGGACAATGGTAGTAATAATGTGATGGAGAGTAACTTCCCAAGGATTGGTAATAGGACAGGCAATAATATTCTCAGTGGTGGCACTATTAGTCATCAATGGCTATAATGTAGAGAACAAATTGACCAATCTGTACAGTATTATGTATAGTATGAGGATGATCAATTACTAAGGGATCTTTTATCCTAAAAGGGTGGACACTGAGAAAACCTACTCATGAGCAACTTTTACTATTCTGGTTTCAAGTGGTACCAATACCCTTGGGGGATATTATACAAAGAGAACTGCCACCATTCGCAGGCAACAATCCTATTATGGGATTTGTAGTCCATGGGATGAAAACCTTAGGTCAGATGTAGGCAACTTTAAACAAAAACAAGAGCCCTTGAAAAAGACAGAAAATGGGTTCTCCTGAGGTCAATAGTATGAAAACCGTCATGATATTCTGTGTAAATCCCACAGACTAGCCCACATTAACATTTTAGTGTGACTGGGGATGGCATCTCTCCTCTCGTGGCGTGCCTGGAGTCAGTAATGGGCTGGATGAAGGAAAACCAACTCAGTCTGAATCCAGAGAAAACGGAGGTGCTCGTGATAGGTTCTCCTGGCCCGGGGATGGCGGTGGTTCCACCTGTCCTGAACGGGATCACGCTTCCCGTAAAGGACTCGGTACGCAGCCTGGGGGTGCTCCTCAACTCGTCACTTCACCTTACATCTCAGGTGGACGCGACGGTCAGGAGCACCTGCTACCAGCTTCGGCTGATTCATCAGCTGCGTCCCTACCTGGGCCAGAGGGACCTTGAAATGGTGGTACATGCTCTGGTAACTTCTCGACTGGATTTCTGCAATGCGCTCTACATGGGGCAACCCTTGTACCACACCCGGAAGCTACAATTGGTACAGAATATGGCAGCCAGACTGGTCACTGGCATACCCAGGGCCAGTCATATAACACCTGTACTTAAAAATCTGCATTGGCTGCCTATTCGCTTCCGGGCGCAATACAAGGTGTTGGTTATAACCTATAAAGCCCTACATGGCTTGGGCCCAGGATACCTTGAGGACCGTCTCTCCCCATACAATCCGCCCCGCACACTCAGAACATCTGGGCAGCAGCTACTGAGGGTCCCAGGGGCAAGATTAGCCTCTACAGCGAGGAGGACGTTTACCATCTCGGCCCCGACCCTCTGGAATACGCTGCCCATAGAGCTCCGCTCGGCCACCTCCCTGGCACAGTTCAGGAAGGAACTAAAAACCTTCCTGTTCAAGTTAGCATTCCCCGATATAAGCTCCAGTTAGTCTCCCCCCCCCTCTGACGGCAATGGCGAGCTGGCCAGAATGTACTTTTAATGTAAATTTTAATGTATTTTTTCTTATTGCATATTGTATTGTATTGTGTATTTGTTTATTATGCTGTACACAGCCCTGATTACAAGAAGGGCGGTATAAAAATAAAACTATTATTATTATTATTATTATTATTATTATTTTCGCAACAAGTTAATTACTTTTTTCCAATTTCCAATGGTTAACATTATTCAATTAATTTTCAAATCTAACATTCCTGGCAATGTTCTCAGCTCTCCCCAGAACACCTGCTTTACACATGAAAGCACAGAAACATATATTAAAAGGAATTACAAATATAAAGAAAAATACCACTGTGCACAGTATGAGGTAAAAACAAGATGTATGTATGTCCTTTTAAAAAGTATTGTGGTCATTCACAAGGGAACATTCCTTTTAATGCATAAAGAAAGTTGACTTCTTTAAAAATCAATTTTGTCCACATAGAAGAGAAAGCAGATTTACTATCATTTTTTATTGCTGGATATAGTGTACTAAATGAATGATAATCAAGAGCCAATAAAGATTTTTAAACAGTTGCTTAACACTGGTAAACTGTGATTTTTCTGTTCTAAGATTTAAGACAGCTATAAATATCAAGCGCTGAAGATCTGCTTCTCCAGCTGTTCAGCCTAAAGCTGCAGTAAATTGTAGATATACAGTATTAACAGAAAGAAAAAGGCGCATTTCACACCAACATAAATAAATCCTCATTATAATATATTCTGCATCCAAAGCTTTATCATATACTGTTATAGCATTTGCAGATAACTTCCAATTCCTTCATGTATGTAAACCTTGCAAAGTAAAGGTAGGGAAGTATAATTTCCTAAATGAAAACTATCATTGTGCAACAAATGCACAGGCAGATTATTTGAGCTGTCACATGATATTTCAGGGAGATTGGCCTCTCAACAAAGAAGTATTCTGCAACTTAGAGGGAACTCTGGGTCTTTCTAGGACAGACTTCTTAACCTCTGGAAGGAATAAGAAATTAATGTGAAGAACTTAAATAATGTGCAAAAAGTGAAGAAGTAATTGAAATAAATGAAGACATTGGATCAATTCCTCTGTACTCAGACTCAATCTTGGATTGGTCATCTGAAACCAAAGGAGCTCTTGAGTCTGCTATTATGAGTCCCTGTCTCTAAAATCTCAAATTAGAGATACTTATGTCTGAGACAGTAAAGATAGCTGATATAAGAATTTGTCCCTTCATAATCAAACAAAAACCGTGAATGCCCATTTAAAGCAGCTGGTTGAGTTGAAGTTGGGTCAAAGTGAAGAGATGTTTTGTAATGAGTTGAGTTCTTACAGGATTGAAAGTGAAGAAGATGACCAGCTAACTGATTGTTGGTTCCCTACTTTGATCACAGATATAGCCTAAATTAAAACCTTTTTAACTGAGTGCAATAATTTGTTAACTTCGAAGGCTTTCATGGTCGGCATCCATAGTTTTTTGTGGGTTTTTCGGGCTATGTGGCCATGTTTTAGCAGAGTTTCTTTCTGATGTTTCGCCAGCATCTGTGGCTGGCAATTTGTTAACTATTTTGGTGGATTTACAGATAAAATCTAGTTTATGTTCCAAAGAGGAGCAGATGACCAGAACAGACCTCAACAAAGATGCCATATTAATCAACTTCCACACAAACCATTAAAATCAGACAAAGAAGAAAAATAAAGCTGGAGAAGTTTGTTACGAAACAAGTTGGAAGTACTGGAAGAAACCATAAAAACATTAAAAAAAACCTACAAAAGTATAGGATAATGGTTTCTGATGAGTAAACTGAGACAATACAATACAATGCAATACTACTAACTGGAAATCAGAACTAAAGGAGCTGACACAAAGCACAAAGCAAACACATGAAAAGGGAAACAAAGATGAATTTACTATTTCTCATACTGAGAAGAATCCTGTCCTTGCAATGTGGGTTGTTAATTCTCCACGATATGATGAGATATTGGACATACAAGATTGCAAGTCATCTTTAGTTAGCTGAAGGGCTGTCACATGGAAGACAGATAAAATTTCTTTTCTACTTCCCCCAAAGGTAAAATCCCAAACCAACAGATTCAGATTACACCAAAGAAGATTCTGACTAAATGTTTGGAAGAATTTCCTGACAGTGGAATAGACTACCTCAGAACTTCATGGACTCTTCTTTGTTGGTCAGAGGTCGCATGGCCATCCATTATTAATGCTTTTGCAGTGGATTCTTGTATTGATGAGGGGTAGAGATGGCTCTTGGAGAACTTTCCAATTCCTTAATTGTATGATTCTATGATTAAGTAACACAGAATGCTGAATGGTGGCGAATCAATGTTGTGCAGTGGTTTGAGTGTTGGACTAGGACTCCAGGAAACCAGGGTTTGAATATTTGCTCAGCTAGGGAAACTCACTGTGTGACTTTGGTCAGGTCACTCTCTCTCAGTCCCGGAGGAAGGTAATGGCATCTGAACAAATCTTGCCCCCCAAACCCCACACACTGTGACTCAGGCTGCAACTGCATTGCAGAATTAATGCAGTTTGACATCGCTTTAATAGTCATGGCTCAGTGCTATGGGATTCTAGGATTTATAGTTTTGTGAGATATTTAGCCTTCTCTGTCACAGAGCGCTGGTACTACAACAAATTACAAATGCCAGGATTCTCCAGGATGGAGCCATGGCAATCAAAATGGTGTCACACTGCATTAAGTCTGCAGTGGGGCAGCAGCCACAGTTGCCTTGGGTAGCCATAAATCAGAACCAATGTGATGGCACACAACAGCAACAACAAATGATTAAATAGCCACAAGTATACAATTTCTTTGCATTCAATAGAAATTACATTAATTGATGTTTATATTGTTTGTAATTCTTTATATACACATTGAATCTACAATAAGGATGAGAAAGCCAACAAATCAGAACTGTTTCAGAAGATTTCCTGTAACTTTCCAGTTCTGAATGTAACAGAACTCAGGCCAAAATCTCTTGCCCTTTCAGGCTTTGAACATTAGACATTATTTGAAATAGACAAAAAAATTGCAAAAACCTTGCCAGAAATCATACACCCATTTCAAAAACAGCTGGATTTACACTGGGTCAAATACCATGACATGGCCTCTTTGTTACATTCCAGCTATCCTGTGGTGTTCACCCAAACTCTCCCTGCTAAATGTATTGTTTATTGTTACCATATTGTGATTGTAACAGAAATGTACACAGACAATATGATGACTATATGGGGGCATGAGTTTTAACTGTGACATGTCCAAAATACTGTATAAAATGCCACACACACACATACACACACACACAGGCAATAATTCAGTTTTTTTAAAAATAAAATAAGGGCACAGAGTGGAATACTTTGTGGGGTAATGTATTAGAGGCTTGTCGACTGTGTGGAGGAGTAGGTATGATTTCCCTGAAATGAATACTACCCAATGTTTTTGCTTGCCATGGCAAAAGTAAAGTTGTTCTTACTTGGTTTTACACCATTGTTTTTGAATTATCCTCTTTCTATGTGTGTTGCTGTTGTTAACTGTCCTCAAGTTGACCTCGATTCCTATTGACCCTATGGATGAAACGTCTCCAAGACCTCTTGTCCTCCACTGCCCTGCTTAGGCCTTGTAGAATCAGGCCAGTGACCGCCCTTGGATTGAGTCTATTCTTTCGGCCTCTGAGGGAGAGAGAAGGCTGGCCTAGTTCCATCAGGGGCTAGCCTGAAGAAGAAGAGCCCTCCCTCCGGTCCATCTGCCTTGGTCCAGGCCTCAGAGGGAGAGAAGAATTGCTGGACCTGATTCCCTCCCCTCCTCACCATTCCCTTCTGCTTTTGTGTCGTGTCTTTTAGATTGTAAGCCTGTGGGCAGGGAACTGTCTGTTATCCCCTCTATTGTAAACCGCTCGGATTTCCAGTGATTGGGCGGTATATAAATAAAACCTATTATTATTATTATTATTATTATTATTATTATTATTATTATTATTATTATCCAGCTGATGTGCATCTTCCTCTCTTTCTACTACATTCTACCTTTCCTAGCATTATTGTCTTTTCTAACGATTCATTTTTCCTCATGATGTGGCCAAAGTACGACAGCCTCGGTTTTGTCATCTTGGTTTCCAGAAAGAGTTCTGGCTTGATCTGTTTAAGAACCCATTTGCTTGTCTTTTTCGCTGCCCATGATATCCTCAGCACTCTTCTCCAGTACCATATCACAAATTATTCTGACTTTAGTGCTCAGTTGTATATCTTTACTCTTTAGGATCTTATCTAGTTCTTTCATAGCTGCCCTTCCCATTCCTAGTCTTCTTCTTCTTTCTTGATTGCAGTCTCTGTTCTGATTAATGTTTGATCCAAGCTATGAGAAGCCTTTAACTATTTCAATTTTCTCATTGTCTACGTTGAATTTATGTAGGTCCTCTGTGGTCATTATCTTTGTTTTCTTTATGTTCAGCACTTTTTATTTATCCTTTCATAGTAATTGTTCCTAGTCTATGGTGTTTTACACTAATAATATGGTGTCAGCCACATATTTTAGATTATTGGCGTTCCTTCCTTCTATCTTCACCTCCTTCTTCTAAACATGCTCTTCATATGATATTTTCTGCATATAAGTTGAAGAACTAGGGTGATAAAATGCAGTTCTATCTGACCCCCCCTTGCCAGTCGGGAACCAATTTGGTTCTCCATAGTCTGTTCTAAAGGTGGCCTCTTGTTCTAAGTACAGATTTCTCATCAGGACAATCAAATATAGTGGCACTCCCATGTCTTTAAGAGTGTTCCATAGCTTTTCACAATCTATGCAGCCAAAGACTCTGCTAATCTATAAAGCACATGCTGATTTTCTTTTGGAATTCCCTGATATACCCCATTAGCCATTGATTGTCTGCAACGTAGTCCCTAGTGACTCTTCCTTTCCTGAATCCTGCTTGGACTTCTGTGATTTCTCTCTCCATGTATGGCTGGAGTCTATGTTGCAGAATTTTAGTCATAATTTTGCTTGTGTGGGAAATTAATGATATGGTCCTTTGGGGCCAGAACAGACAGGCCAAAATAAAGCTACTTTGGATCACTTTGTAGGTATGCTGTTTAAATGCTGCATAGGTTCTAAAGAGGCCAGAAGCCGCGCCAAAGCCATGCTCCAGTCCTAAGGACTGGAGCACAGCTTTAGTGCAGCTTCTGGCCTCTTAAGATGCATGTGTCATTTAAATAACATACCTGCAAAGTGACCTGAAGCAGCTTTATTTTGGCCTGTCTGTTCGGGCCCATAGTTGCCGGACTCTTTTGTGTCTCCTTTTTAGTATGTATGTATGTGTTTGTATGCATCTCTCTCTCTCTCTCTCTCTCTCTCTCTCCTTTTTGGGCAATGTGCTCAAGTAGGATGGTGGTTGTACCAGGCATTCTCTAAAGAATAAACTTCATTGGTTGTGTGTGATATTAGATGCTGCTTTCTTCTTGATGCTCAAGGCCATTTATGGGATGAAGTACATTGGGCTGATGTGCCCACTGTAGTTCTTTCTAGAAAGAGACAAACACGGACACTATTATTTGTACTCTGGTGACATGTGGGAACATATACTTTTTGAGGTGTATTCAGAACCTACAATTGATTCATAACATGGCAGCTAGATGACCAACTTCGATAAGTCAACGGGAACATATCTCACCAGTTGAAAACACTTGCGCTGGTTTCTTGTCTGCCTCAAAACACAGCAAGTTTTTATTTTAAAATTCAAATATGGTTTGGGAACTAGGTATATTTTAGACAAGGTGCTGCTTAGTTCCCAAAAGTCTAGTGGCAGGTCCTCCATACAGTGCAGAGATTGGACTTCTGAAAAGAACAGCAACTATATCTGTTTCGTATGTCCTCTGTCAGTTGTAGAGAAAAAATGTCAGGCCACATGGCTGGAACAACTACAATATTCATTTCCCCAGAATGCCCATTGGACCTAATGTAGAATTATATAGAGTTTTTATACTGGGTGTGGGGTTCAAAAACTCTGGGCTATTGAAGATGGTAGTCACTCCAGCCATTTGGCCTGGTATTTCTCAAAGGTGGACTGCCAATGTCAGCTGAGGTGAAGTCTCTGGAGTACTGGTTTGCTAAAACATGATTTGCCAAAGCCAAGTCATACACTGGTGCCAGGCCTCTTCTAAAGGACTCTTTCAGCATGAATTTGTTTTCTATTTATGGTAACTATCGGAGACCTTTTTCTAGGAAACCCTGCTTTAAGAGGCTAGGTAATGCTTGTACTGCATCTTCATGAAGTAACCCCCAGGTTTGCTAATCTGGCACCAGGATAACTGAGTTTCAGATGTGAGGGTACAGTTGATACTACTGCTTCAAAGTTACATTTTTTTTTAAAAAAAAAACAAGAACAACACCCTTTACAGTTGTTTATTTTCCCTTTCCAGCCCAAGCTGTTATTTATATGGGAATGTATATATTCATGTGAGGCAGCATGGTGTAGTGCAGTGTTGGATTAGGACACTGAGAGACTAGGGTTCAAATGCAGACTCAGTCATGTAAACACACTGGGTAACCTTGGGCAAGTCACACTCTCTCAGCCTCAGGAGAAGGAAAGGGAAAATCCTCTTTGAACAAATTCTTCCAAGAAAACCCCATGAAAGGGTTGCCATCAATCAGAAATGATGTGAAGGCACACAGCAGCAGCAGCAGCAACAACAAATATATATTCATTCATAAATTTCCCTTTGTCATGTTTTGCTAGGTCCTGAGATATTTTTAATAAAATGTAAAAACATAGTGGCACCAGACGAAAGTATTGGTATTAAAACAAATGAAAGAACTAAATGTTTTGAGGATTTAATTTTCCTGCTTTCATCATCAACCTTATTGTATGCAAATAAGCTTGAATGGAAAACGACATTATATCAGCAGGGAGGCTTCACATATTGCATTTTATATATTCTTTCATAGGCTGTATCAAAGCTCCAGGAAGGGGAAGAAAAGGAGCACTCTCAAACTTCAACAAACCTGGTCCTAGAAATAATATCCTAAAGTCTAGCCCTGAGGTAGAATTTTACCCCTACTCATTAATTCCTAAGAGATTAATTCCTGCTATGTAAATCAAGATATACAATCATGTGTAATTTGTGAGGTAGACTTTAGAACGCAACACTGTATACCTATTACATCATGCACCCTTCAGCTGGGTTCATCCTAGGAGGGCCATTTGCACATTGCCAAAAAAGAGAAGGAAATACACTTGCTCTAAAAGGAGACAAACTTAAGACGCAAATGTGTATAACATCTGCAACAGCAATTGTTATGTATTAATGAAAATTTAGAAATAATGTTGTTGTTGTTGTTGTTGTTGTTGTTGTATGCCTTCAAGTTGTTTCTCGTTTATGGAAACCCCAAGGAAAACCTATCAAGGATTTTCAGGATCTGAGAGCATGTGACTTGCCTGAGGTCACACAGTGGGTTTCCATGACCGAGCAGGGAATTGAACCTTTGCCTCCAGAGTCATAGTCCAATGCTGAAACAACTACACCACACTGTCTCATTAAAAATAATGTTTATAATTTAAATAGAAATACAGTGCACCACATCATAGTGAAGGTCATCTGTGCGCTGCTTCAGTTTGCTGTCTTGTGCTAACTACTGATGGTCTCTGCTCTCCCCTCTTTTGTTTCTTTATATTTACGCAGAGGTTTGCCCCCTGTAAAGTAGGATACAGGGTCAAACCTAACCTCAGCCTCTGTGAAATGACATTGCTTTGCCTGTGAGTGCATGCCACAGAAGCCCATGAAGATAAATTCCTTATTAAGATCAAAGCAAAGTAATTGTGAACACATACATCCTGCTCTGTCCAAAACTCCACAGAGAAAAATATGAGATGGAGAAAAGACCTACAGTATTTGGTTTAAACAAAGCTGAAGGCTTATACACATAGGTTAGTGGCTTGCAGGCTGAACAAAATATTTTTCGGTATTTTAGATCCAGTCTAAAAAATGTAAGAACCCAACTGATAAGAATCCTAGAATAATCCGTGATCACCTGAGACAAAGAAGCCTACCTTTTAGGAACTCTATTCAATGTGAACAGCAGACTCACATACATTAACATCCACATTTTCTACACCCTTTTGCTTGCTTTTAGAAAACGGTTAGCATATGACTGCCCTTTTCTATGAGGGAAACAGATGTCAGGAACTAATTACTTTACTCTTGCCACAAGCGTCCTTTTGCTCTAAAATGGTTGTTTATTCCTTTTACACAATTTCTCACTTCCTTTTCATTCTCTCTGACATCAATATTGAATGAGTCGTATGACTCCAGAAGTTGAGGTAACATGTATTTATACCCATCGATAGGAGCTTAAAACAGGAATGTTTTTAAGCAGAAGGCCCAATGGTAAATGGCTAAAATGTTTTTAAAAATCCATTAACAAACTTGCTTGAGCAAGACAGCGTATGCTCTTTTCTTTGTAAAAATGCAGTTTTAAGGTACAGTAAAGACATCATTTTAGGGACTGTTTTGTCATTTAGGTGATAACAGGAAGAACAGATAGTCTGTTTGGAAATAAATTTCAGAAAACTTATAAATGAAGCCTGTTTAAAAGTTGTAAGAGCTGCAAAACAGGTTCCCCATTTCAGGCAATGGAAACTCCTTCTGTATATGCTGAACATCTACCATACAGACATCTACAGGAAGCCCTTATATGGAAACTGCACCTAATGTCTCTAATTTCACACTGAAAAGAAAATTCAGAACTGTAGTTTGTTAGGTTTGGCAGGAATTGAAAGTGTCTTCAATCCTAATAACTAAGACAAAATCTTTTTTGTATCATCAAACATGTTATGTGTAGCCATTTCTGTTGTGAAGAGCAGAACAGTTAAAGGTTAGAGGAAAAATTTCAAGTAAAACAAAAAGAAGAAACAATTGTGTAACCAAAGCATGTCTTTTCACTGAAGAGCAGAAAAAGCAACTATAATACAAATTTTATCTTCTGAAGACATGGCGCAGTTGAATGAAAACTGTTCATTTTAAACCACTGCTGCTTTCAACAGTAAAATTAAGACCTGGTTCAGTCTCCTTGACTAAAACATTGTGCCTGAAATGTGCACAATTTTGGCCATACCATTCTCAGACTTAACTTTTAGAACTTTATAAAAACCTTTTATTTTGTTGTTCAAATATTTTTCCTTGCCTGTTCTGAATCTGAACGATGGACACAATTTTTAAGTTACATTAATGTTGCTTTCAAGTGCAAAATGCTGAACTGTGGGTGACTGGAGAAGGATAAAAGTGTTGCTTGGAATTTTCATTCTTTTTTGGTTAAATGCACATGGTTATGTTTTAGATACTGCAATACATATGTGCGTTTATTATCGTATTCCATAATGCAATTGAACTTTTTTCTGAGTAAAGATGCACAGGATTGGATTGTCAAGATTAAAAGATTTAAAATATGCATACATTACTAATACAAATTAGTGAACCCCTTCCCTAATAATTTGGGGGATACAGAGGTGGCTAGGAGAATAAAAAGAGCAGGCTATAGCAAAGAAACAAAACACACACACAGACAGACAGATGGAGAAAAAGACAGAGAGAAGGAAGACCTTTCCTCTTCCAGTCTGGCAGCTATTCTGAAATTTCCTTATGAGGTGAAATGACTGTAACTAGCTGAGGCTAAAGGTCATGAATAAAGGCTGTTAATACCCCAAATCAGTGAGAAGGAGCGAAGGCATGTGATAGTAAGCCCATGGGACCTATTTAGCAAGATAATCTTAGAAATGGCTCCTAAAACAAGCAGAAAGACCTGGTTTAGTCTTTCTGAAGAACTGGTATAGCTAAGGAGCATGGCCTGGTATGCCTTAGCATGGCATACAAGTTGTCTGTGGGAACAGTACATTTAGAAGCCACCAAAAGAAGTAGTGGAAAGAGAAACAAGCACTTTTAAAAAAAGAAGATGTAAAATTATCTGTTGATATAGACAGAAGTATATACACCAATTAAGAGGGAAAAGAGGCATAAACCAATCACAAATGTATACTATAGGCTAGTGAGAATACTGCCAGCATAATGCTCTGCATGTCTTCTACAGATATCAGCAAAATAGTTTTCCAGACAGTGACTTGGAAGTTAAGTCCCACTGTGTCCCTCTATGTGTGTGGACTCTGCGAAGAAACCCTGAAAAGAAAACTGAAAAGTCCACTTCTCACCATTTAGTTCCTGATGGGTCACCCAAAACGTGAGATCTTTTGCCATATGGATTGCTAGTTAGAACTGGCCAGTTCTACCTGTTGGATTGCTCTGTGGCAGAGAATTCTAAACACCCCTCTCTAAACTGCAAATCCCAGGATTCCATAGGATGGAACCATAGGAGTTAAGGTGGAATCACAGTGCTGTAATTCTGTGGTGTGAATGAGCCCACTGTTGCCCTTCTTTGTTCTCTTCATTTCCCCCTTTCCCAAATAAACTGCATTAAAAAATATTTGAATATTTGGCTGAATTAAAGGGAAACTTCCTTTGAAATCTTCCCCATGTGTAGGACCACATTGCTTCAAAACTGGCTTGTGTTTTAGACCTTTCACAGATGCATATTTATCTGGAAGCTACCAGTTACCCTTGGGGAAACCTATGAAAAAGAAAGTTACCCTCCCTTGTAGATCTGTAATAGCCATCCTTTCTATTGCTTGTGCATAGGACTGTCACCTACACTGACAGGATCAGGGGTCAAATTTCTATTACTGACTTGAGTTGAAGAAACTCGGCAGTCTTTTTCTCAGGAAAGCATAGCAGAAGATGATTTATTTCGCTGCAGCACTACTACTGGGAGCTAATAATGAACGACTGGGGAAGAAATGAAACCCAAGGAGCAGTTCAGGGCTTGCAAAGGCATTTATCATTTCACAGCTACGTGTTGCCAGGTTTGTCCTTGAATGTATGGAAAGGGGGCGGAGGGGCTTTCCAATTTATTGAAAATAAACTCTACAATTCATTGAAAAGGAAATGCAATGTAAAATCACCTTCTCAGATCCAGATGTGTAAGATCCAAAGTCTATGAATCCATAGTCTACGGATTATGATGGTATAAATCAAGACCCTTCCTTGAAATTTATACCTGTTAACAAAACATCTTCCCTTAATCATGGTCTGTACCTACCAATCTTTCAGCTTCCTGCTTGTAGGCTTTCAATATTCTTTTTCACGTTAAGGCTGAGGTGGGAATCATGTAGCCCTCCAGAAGTTGTTGAACTGCTACCTCCCAGCATTCCTCACTATCAGCTATGCTGGCTAGGTCTGATGGGAATTTCAGTCCAGCAAAAGCTGGAGGGTCACACAATTCCCTATCCTGTTCAAGGAACAAAGATTGCAAACATGAGGCTACCAAGTTGCCTTGACTGACTGTTAGCAGCTGCATCACTTCCCTGTGGCTTATACTTTGCTTTGTTCTGAGCCCTCAAGCTGTTCTTCCTAATGTATATCCTTTCAAACAAGCATGCTGCACCTAGGTTATAAAGAGAAGGCTGCATGGACTGAGCAAAGCAATTACTAGGCCCCTCATGGAGGGGGAAAGCAGCTACTCTCTGCCACTGAAAGGCATCACTCTTCATAGCTACATCTGTGTGTGTGCCTTCAAGTTGCCTGTTGACTTATGGCAACGTCATGAATTTCATAGGATTTTATTACACAAGGCTAGAAAAGCAGAATTCTAGCAGGATAAAAATGACTTTGGCTGGTACTTATCACGCAATATTGTGTCCATCCTGCCACCACCTTGTATTCCATTCATTAATGTAGTGCATCTTTTCACTGGTGGTCAAAACCCATCAATAGGCTCTTAGTCTCACTGCTATTTCGTTACTGCCTTTGTGTGATAGGCCTCTTCCACTGCAGTTCTCAGGCTGTCAAATAGTGTGAGTGAGCTTAATTCTGTTCCTCTCCCCATCTCTCTCCCTCCCTCCCAGTGACCACAGCAGCCAAAACCTTCCCAAAGCTGGCTGTTGCATGCCTATTCATATAGTAGCTGGCTTTGGGGGGGGGGTCACTGGCAGCCATGATTGCCTGGGGCTGTTATGTGAATGTACACACAGCAGCCCAGCGCTTTGGGTGGTGTGGAGCAATGGTCACAGCTGCCAGCACCTTCCTGAAGTCGGCTGCTGTGTGCATGTTCACACAGTGGCCAGCTTCAGGAGGCAGTTGGCAGCTGCAACTGCTCATTCCCACCTTCTTCCCAGAAGGCGGTGTTTGGCAGTGTGGAAAACAGATCACGCAATCATGGATCACCAAAGCACAATTGTTGGGGGAAATGTGATAAGAAATTATGCCAAACCTATATACTTCTGTTCTTAAACTAGTGTACTGTAATTTGTTGTGGGACAGGGGACTGGTGTGATAAAATCCACAGGCTTTTCTTAGGTAAGAAATACGCATAGGTGGTTTTGCTAGTTTCCTCCTCTGAAATATAGTGTACAACAACTGGTATTCTTTGGCAGTCTCTCATCCCACTACTAACCAGAACTGATTGTGCTTAGCTTCCGAGATAAGATTGGATCTTTTGCCTTTGGGGAATTTAGGCAACAAGAGCTAGATTTACAAAGGAGCAAAAGGAAGCAGACCACTATGTGAAAGCAGTGACACTGGAGGAAAAGTGGAGCTGTTATGCAGGTTTTCTGTCCATCTATGTCCATCTATGCATGATTTGTCTAGATATAAGACTTATCCAATGGATATAAGACTTTCTTGATGTATGAAAAAGGATAAAAGGAATAAATCCATTCCCCACCCCAAACAATGTTACAATCTAGAGAAAATAAAATATGAGTTTATGTTTTTAAAAACTCTTTTCCATCCCATATTCACCCGACTTCAGAAGTACTATTACTGAAATCTAAACTCTACTGGAATTGAAATTCATCTGGAATCAATGGGATGATCTTGCAAAGAAAAATGCTGAGGATCTGCCTGCAGGTTAGTCCGTATAGTTTTGTACTGCTTCCAATGTGTTTTGTTCCCCAACCTCTGGAACCAAAGCTTGCAAAAGTGTGTCTCTGTCTGTCTGTTAAAAAGAGATTATGCAGCTGGAAATAAAAAGATCATACCAATGGGATGCAGGCATCTCTTTTAAAAGAGAAAAGTAATATACTGTGAGGATTTATTTATTTATTTATTTAAAGGATGAGGAAAATTACTGTTTCCCAGGAAAGATAACTGCCTGAAGAACATCTGGCAAAGCCTATCTTTCCCCTTCTTGCTTTATAAGGTGAGTTACGCTAAGTAAACTAAATCCTGTTGTTGTTGTTGAAAGGGGTAGAATTAACAGAGCTAGTATTTGCTATTTTATCTTTAAAAGTGTATAATCCACCCAAAACAAGCTGGAAATCACAATGCAAAAACAAATGCTCCATTTGAAGAACCCACCATTCATGACGATGGCAAGAGAGATTACATGGAAAACAAAACAAAACAAAACAAAATATAATAACAGGATTAATATGAAACAATTATACTCCCCAAACTCTCTTCCTCATACTTGGTTAGGATTTGAGGAGCAGAAGGAAGGCTGGGAAATCCCCAAATATGCAAAGACATATGCAAAAAGTGTGGATCAAAATTATTTGATTTATATCCCACTCTATCCTGTGGTTCTGAGACAGCTCATAGTTTAGTTTTCTTAAATGAAAATAATTCTGTCTCTGGGGTGCAAGCAATCTAAGAAAAGGTTTGCATTCCTCTTGCTTTATTTATTTTAAATATTTATGCCCTGCTCTTATGCTGGAATACAAGCCTCTAAGGCACATGCAATAAATGCAAAGACATTTTAAAAGAAGGGAGGAAGACATTAGTGACCAGAAAAACAAAACAAAACAAAAAGTGATCCAATTGCTGCTTTTTAAAAATCCTACAGGCAACACAGAGTAAAATTACAACCTTTTGCATGTACTGCAAAACTTTATTTGTAGCACATACTGTGCTTGTGTGAATTGCTATTGTGTATGTGACTGCATTCTTCATTTTTAAAATAAAACCTATTTAATTCACCCTAGATAGATAGATAGATAGATAGATAGATAGATAGATAGATAGATAGATAGATAGA
>NC_056522.1:141298257-141381987 GCF_019175285.1 Sceloporus undulatus | reverse complement strand
GTTCATTCAAATACTTCTATGCATGGGTGTCTGTTATCAGGCACAGAAATGCTTGTATAAAAGATGGATGTAGTCATGTTGGTCCATTACAGGAAAATGCCCATTAAAGGAAAAAGTAACACATTTATCAAGGCCAACTAAAATGTCACGAAGTAGTGAGCAAGCTTTCTAGTACTCCAGAACATTGGGGCAGGGGAAGGATGGATAGAGAAGTTTAGTGGGGTCAAGGATACAGTAAGTGTAGTGACTGCTCTGGGATGAGCAGGAATTGTAAGTATGACCATTAGGACCACTATGTGGGTTTATCAGTGAAATAACATAGTTTAGGAACTATGTGAACCTCGGAAAGATCTCAAATAACTATGTGGGAGTGGAAGGCCTTCTAGATCATGGGTACTATAGCCAAGAATCTCTCTCTGTTGGCTGCCCAATTCTTGCCACATCAACATCCTGTGGTAAAATTAGCAGGACAGGACAGAAGATTCCAACCATGTTCCCTCCTCCGCAGACTTCTAACCATGACATTGATGAGAAAATGCACCATGCACAGAAGGCAAATACATGATTGGCCTGACAAATCCACAAAACACGACCTTCACCACAAAACTCAAAATACTCAGCCAAGCAAAACATGACAAATTGTGTTAGTCTAATCTTCCTTCCTCTGTGGAGAAGAATTTTTAGGATTCCTAACAAAGTTAGCATAATTTTCAATGAAATGTGGTCAAACAATCCTCCCTCCAGTCAAGAAAGAGGGGTGTGTGTGTGTATGTTGTTACCATTTTAAATTTCCCATGCTACTACTAACAGTTTGGGCAGCTAGAAAGATGTATATATCACATTCACCTACTTTAGGAAGCTTTAGGAACTTTACTTTAGGAAACTGCCTCATCCCATGTCAGGCTTTTTGTCCAGCTAGTGACTAAATCACCATAAGCTAGCATTATCTACTCTAGTTTGCAGCAATTCTCAAGCAGCAGCATTTCCCATTACTTGCTACGTGATCCTTTTACACTGAAGATGCCAGAATCTGAATCTTCCGCATGCAATACGTTGACTTTCCCACTGAGCTGTTGTCCCACTCCCTGTCTTAGAGCAGTTTTCTGTTTAGACAAAAGCATTATAGCCTGCAGCAAAAGCTATACAAAATGTTATTAGTCTGACCCCCCAGCCTGGTGGGGTGAGGCATAGTTGGTTTTGATCCTGTAGTTGACACATTACTAGTGAAGTGAGAAATGACTGGCTGCTCTGATCTATTCCTGCAGAAAAAAATAGAGATTAGAATGCAGATATGGCAGAGTATATGCCATATAAACTGAAATCTATGAGGGGAAAATCAACCCTCTTTTTAATAGGAGCATGTATTTCAATTTGAGTAGTAGCTTGGGCAAACTCATTATGACAAGTAGAAAGAACTGGCTTCTAAAATATACTTTCACTCTAGCCCATCTCTTGTCTATACAGAGGAGATGCTGTCATGCCTGCAATTACCAAATTGTCCATTTTTAGATTCATATAGTGTGGCACCACATATACAAATCCAAGTGTATGAGATGCATACTGTATATACTTGCCTATAAGATGAGAAATGTATGCCAAGAAGTCCCCTCAAAAACCTGGGTTGACTTACTGTATATACAGGGCATTACAGTATTAGGCTTGTCCCTCAAGGATCTTCTGCAGCCTGACTGCCTCCCAAAGGGACAGCTGGGCTGAGGAAAAGTTTGGGAGGCAAACGTTTGCTTCTCCCTCCTTCCTCAGCCTGGATGTCCTCTGGCTGTCCTCCGAGGTGACAGCTGGGCTGTGGAGGGGGAGGAAGGCATACCCTCGACTTATCCACAAGTAATATCAAAATTCCTAATTTTGGTTCTAAAACCTGCCCTCAACTTATACACAACATCAACTTATAGTCAAGTATATACTGTACGGTACTTAACAGTGATTTCTGCTGATATACTAAAATCAAAGTACCAATAAAAGCAGATACTGCATATGACATGACATGGGTAGCTCCTGTAAAATCTGAATCAAAAGAACAGATTCACTAGGCCACTGATATGACCATGCCACCGTTTGCTGCTCACAGACTTGAGGAACGCTGGAAAAATAGTGACAGGTGAAGCCCACTGTATGTGTCTGTAAATGACAGCATGGTATGTTGTCCTGCTTATCAAGAGCAAATTCAGTCTTTGAGCTGAAATAGCTTCCGCATCCCCATATTGAGCAGACTACACAGTGTTTACTTACTAGTGAACACCAAGGGACTTTCCTCATCTCTCCAAAGGGAAGCAAACAATGTGTGTGACTGTGCCTTTAAAGCAGTGTATTAAAAATAAAATATACTCATGTAGCACCAAACCAAAACCCACAAAATAGAAGATTTCCAAGGACGGCAAGGGCTCTTTGAGACCCTTAGCTGGGGAGGTGCTTAGGAAATTCAGAGTGTTCCTGCAGCTGATCTCTCCCCCCACCCCCATTTCCTGCAGCTCAATGGATAAAACAGCATGCTCTGCACAGGCACGCTGCCTTCACAACAGGACCCTCCCCAGGAAGATAACGGATGCCCAGAGAGGGAAGAATGATTTCAGCTGCACATGTTTAGGTCCTCTTAGCAAGACATCTGAGGAAACAGAAAGTGGAGAATTTGGATAGCAGAGTATGACATGTTCTTTAACATAAGGAAAAAAATGATGTCTGAATATGGAATACAGATCTGACAGCAGCTGAGAGAGATCTGCATGGGACAGCCTGCAACTTTTTAACCACGCTTTGGCTATCAGGAGAACTTGGGACTCTTTCCCCCAGACTTGCCCATGTCAGTAAGTCACTGACAGACGGTTGCAAGAGGCAATCAAGATAACCTGAACTCTTTAACAACACTCACTCTGCTGACTGTTACACAGGAGAAAATGTGGCTGTCTGTTTGTTTTATTGTGAGCTGGAGTCTTGTACTAGTTTCAGGATACAACTCCTTTCGGAAAAGTATAGAGACCCTAGGCAAGAAACAATACCAAGTCCAGCATGGATTGTGTAGCTATACTTTTCTGCTGCCAGAGATGGACAACTGCCGATCTTCTTCTACTTCCTATGTTTCTAATGCAGTACAGAGAGATGCACCTTTAGATTATGATGATTCCATACAAAGGCTTCAGCTTCTTGAAAACATCCTGGAAAACAACACTCAGTGGCTAATAAAGGTAAAAAAAAGGCAAAAAGAATATAATTTCTATCCTTCCTGAAGGCTCAGCCTTTTAAACACAGTATTCTAATCTGTTGCTCCTACTCTTTTTGTAGTTGGGTGGAATGCATTTCAGGACAATTTAGTCAGCTATTCTGTACAAACAAATTTGCTGGGAGCTGTTAATAGAGAAACATGCCATTTAGAACCATGTGAAAGATCCATCATGAGAAAGTTTATTTCCTGAATCAGAGAAACTGATTCATTGAGGAGTTGCTTTAAATTATATTCTGCTTTTTATAAAAAGGTTTCAAGTGTCTTTTATGAAGAGTGGCTACCTTATTCCGCCCCACATTATATTCTTAGAATTCTGTGCTGTTTGTGCATGCATCTGAAGTGCTATACTCTGTTCCATATCTGGCACCACATTCCCAGACACATAAATTCCAGTGGAATTTAGTTCCAGTTCAATTTGTTTAAGAGTGAAGCCTACAGTGAAAAAGGTATTAAGGGCATTAGCAGAAAGACCAGATATATATTGTATATCATGTGATGTGTAGAGGAATTCTAATTCTTGTGGCATTTCAGTGACAACATTTGGGAATAACTGATGATGAACTACAAAATAGATTTGTCAATAACACTGTAATCACGTAGTAGTTATGTGTATGTATTATTTCCATGCCATGACTGAATTTATGACTTGAATCTATGGGGTGGGTGTGGGGGAGTAGAATTTCAAGGAACAATATTTGATGAATGTTCATGCCATATTCTTTTTTTTGTGAAACATATAGAAGTAGGTGAATTGATAATGTTTTCTCAAAGCTCCTGTGTAATTTCTCCACTACACTGTTATAAATGGTGGAATATATATATATATATTGATAATTAAAAAGTTAATTACAGGAAGCAAAATAAGGTGCTTGCATAGGAAAGAACCAAAACAAGACTAATGTTGACAGTATTATTTATTTAGACTAAAAGCTCTGTCTTTATATATGTTTGTTCTGAGCAGCACTGAGTTATGTGGACTTTACTGTCAAGTAAGTGTGAATAGGATGTCATCCTAAGCCACCTGGAAAAACTGAATACAAAGCCCAGTTAGAGTGCCAGGTACCTTTCAGTGTCTCATGATACAACAACTGTGTTTTAAGAAAATTGGAGCAGGTTTATTCAGAAGCAGGTCCCATTATATTAAATGGGATTAATTTCCTAATAAATTTGCTAAGAAATAAGGGTATTCCACAATATTCAAACACACAGAAAGCAAAGAACACATGAGGTGGAATGTCTGTTTGGAATAGCTGTCAGTGTCCTCCTCCTCCTCCTCTAAAATATGTATTTAATACAATTTCTGTATCTTTAAAATAGTAGTTTTGTCTGTAAAATAAACTGTAAATGGTAGGTACTAAAACATGAGGACATGTAGTTCAGGTGACAATGTTGTAAGAAGTCAACCTTGTAGGTCTAATTTTGTGATTTTTTTGTAACAAAACGTAACTCTAGGGGACTAAATCCTGTCTGTCTGGATGCGGGTTAAACATATAATCTTGTATAAGCCTCTGAACTTTTCAACCAAAGATTTATTAAAACAGACTATAGACTGATATGTCTCCTCCACCCCCACACTCCAGCATAACTGGAACTTGTTTCTTTCAGTCATGTATATAAGACTGCATTTTCCCATTTCTTTTTAAAGCAATTGACTATTTGACTATGTCAAACATACAGAAAAACTTCTAAAATAAGTTTGAGCAGCAACAAAAGCATTTAAAACAGTATTTGATAATCTAAAGATTTATTTAGGTTTTTGAGCTGTTTACAACAAATACATATAAGGACTGAGCTTTTGGTCTAAATAAATAATATTGTAGAGATTAGGTTATCATTTTGGTTCTCAGATTTATTTGATAACCTAAAGATTTATTTATGAGGCCAAAAATCAAATAAAAGCACAATAAGATATACTAATCAAGCATAATCAAGCAAAAAATTAAACAGTTAATTCTTTCTACATTTTATTAACCGAACTTTATCAGTTGGCATAGCTTTATGTTTGGGTTGTCAGTTCTTTCCCACTTGGCACTTATTCAATCTTAGTCTCTCTATGCACATTGAGCATCAGTTCAAAACATGCTTTTTAAAAATGATATCTGTTCAATGAAAGCAAAATAAAGGAAGATCTTTGGGGGATAACTCAGTTCATTAAAAATATTTTATTTATTAATGATGGCATAGATAACATTGTGTACCCTCAAACAGTATTTTGGAACTAAACAGTTCAATAAGTTCATATATTAAAAATCAAAACCTTGAAGAATAATTTTGAAATGTCTCACAAATTGAGATTTTTTTCTCATCTCCTCTCATTTAGAGGGTGTCCTGTGCACTAAATATGGTTACTAGTTTCAAGCTATGAAAATGAACCTTCCTGTTTGACATGTGACTGCAATAATACTGTCAACATCTAATTCCCTTTAGAAAACAGTTATTCACAAAAGCCATGCACCTAATGCATTTTACATCCTCAAACAGTATTACACCTCCCGTCTTTAATCACTCATCAGAGGAAATGTTATGTTTTTTTGAATGGATACCTAACTGTCTGAATGGAAGAGTGTGGAAATCACTGTGCTTGCTTCACCGTCACAATAGGAAGTCTCAAGGTGTCACAGTGGTTGTGTGCAGTCTGGAAATGAACATCAAAGCCAGTGTAGCACAGGTTCCTAGACAACCAGACTTCACTGACAACGATAAAGAGATTGCTGCTAGCAGCAGCAATTGTATACTGTTGTTTAACTAATTTTGCTAAAAATAAATAAATAAATAAATTCAAGGGCTAGTATATCTGTAGTCAAAAATTAAAACAAATGTCTAACATACCAATCCACAGGGCAGGTTATTGTGGCATTTTCCAACAACTCATACTTCAAGAGAAG
This sequence comes from Sceloporus undulatus, assembly GCF_019175285.1. Classification (NCBI taxonomy): domain Eukaryota; kingdom Metazoa; phylum Chordata; class Lepidosauria; order Squamata; family Phrynosomatidae; genus Sceloporus; species Sceloporus undulatus. Next base: position 141,375,867 of record NC_056522.1, on the reverse strand, counting down.
AGTGAAATCTACAGTGCACATATGTATTGAAACCCTCAAATTACTTTCAAACCTGCACCAATTCTGGAATTTTCCAATTCTATGTTAGTTTCTCCACTTTTGCATAGTGCATAGGAGCCAGTCAGTTTGCCTTTGGCTAGGCAAAACACATCTCTATTTAAAACATTCTAAAATCGCATCTAAAATACTATGTAATGATAGATAAAAAAATTGTACTTACAAACACAACTCACTGTAAACAAATTTTAGCTGCTGTTTTCTCTTGATTAATAACTTGTTTTTTTCTTCCACAAATATACAAACATGCCACACAGCATTAATGGCATACATCTACACACAGACATGTATGTGTACACATTCACATACATACTTGTTCAGCCAAAATGTGCAGAATATGTCCCAGATACCCCAAATACTGTACTGAGACTTATCAGAGTGTCCAGGCAGGAACAATATTGTTTCTTGCTCAGTTCTGTATGCTCAGTTTATTCTTGGTTTTCTTTTCCACGTCTACTGTACATTGGTAATCATTAACTGTCCAACTCCTTTCCCTTAACATCTCAACATACTAATGAAACATTATGACTACTAACATTTTTAAAGCTGCTCTCATATCCTGCAGTGACTGTCAGTAACATAAGGCATGAAATTCACTGAGTGCTGCAAAACTGACCAAAGGCCACTGTCTCTGTGTGTAGTTTCAAATGAGATGAATGGAGCTGTGAGGTGATCTGTTGATTTAGCAGCAAATGTACAGTAGCTGTCTGCGTCCGTCTATTCTCTCACAGAAGCTTCAAAGCCAGGGTAAACCATCTGGTGCCCCCCAGATGTTTTGGGTTGGAACTCATAAACCTCAGTCAACATTGCCAATCATTGGAGATTAGAGGAGTTGTTGTCCAAAACATCTGGAGAGTATCAGGTTGCCTACTCTTGCTTTAAAAGGTACCTCCTTACAGTTTTTTTTAAAAAGCGAATAACAGCAACATGTTACTCAGTAAAAATTAAGTGTCATTGTATTGCTAAGAAAACACTTCCTCAGAAAGTACAAGATCTTCTGAGAAACTATAGGATCTCCTGTTCTTTACCTCCCGCTCTCAAGGGTTAAACTATACACTATCTTCAATATGCAGTATTAGCTTAATGAGAGTCAGTATGGTGTAGTGGTTTGAGCATTGGACTATGACTCTGGAGAACAAGGTTGGCTCAGCCATGGAAATGTACTAGGTGACCTTAGAAAAAATCACATTCTCTCAGCCTTGGAAGGCAAAGGCAAACCTCTGAACAAATCTTGCCAAGAAAAACCATTATAAGTTCGCCTCAGGGTTCCCATAAATTAGAAATTACTTGAATGCACACAACAATAATTAGTTTAATATCTTTGTCTGAGTTACTTTCTAGGAAAAAAAATTAAAAATCAATTTCCAGTTTGGTGTAGGGAAAGATGTAAATCTCCCCGGCATTTTGTGTAAAAAATGCCCCCTTCAATAGGGCCTAAAAAAGAGTGCTTTCACTGATGCTGGATACTGTGCTGCCTGAGTTCTGTCCTAGGCTGATATGACAGGTGGTAAAAGCATTAAAACTCTTTTTGTACTCTGACATGACTGGCTCATCTGCATGACTTAACTTACGGGAGATTAACACAGTGTAGTAATATCAAATGCACAGTGTGCCAGCCACCTTCTTTCTGCTCTTATGGATGGAGGTTGATGGAACACCCCAATTTGTGTGTGTTTGTAATGCAAACCATCCATAGCACACATGTCTGCACTATATGACTTGTGCAACCATTACTCCATGGCAGGTTGGCAGTCTGAGACTTGCGCCACTGGGATCACTTGAAATGTGGGAATCATAAAACTTCATTTTTGTTTAGCAATAGCAAGTACATCTCTATACTGTTTATCAGTGCACTTAAGCACTCCCTAAGCAGTTTACAATGTTTATGCTAATTTCCCCCATGAAGCTGGGCACTCATTTTAGCAACCTCCTCGGAAGGATGCCAGACTGAGTCAACCCAGCGCCCCTGGCTGGTACTGTGGTTTGTGAGTGGGTGGCTGCAGTACAGGCATTTAACCCCTGTGCCACCAGGGCTCCTACCATGAAATTATACAATGTGGTTTAACTGGACACAGGAGTAAAACTCTGGACAAAGTTGGAAGGCTGTAAATGTGTGATCTTAAGTATTTAGGTGACCCTGATTTCAGAAGGATTGGATAGCAGCAGACTCTTTCCTCCTACCAATGCTATCTGACATCACTCAAGCACAGCAGAAAAGGATGCCACTGCTACTTATCATACTACGCTGTATATATATCAAAGTTTTTACCATGGTCAAGTAACAGAAGGAATATAAAGAACAATAATTTTTCTTGCCTTTGTTAAGAAAGGATGTCTCAACAAGTGAAGGTAACTCATCAGAAATGTCAACCATCACACAATTTTTCAACTATATAAGAGCAATAAGACTTCTGCTGAGCTACCTCTTCAGCAATTTGTCAACCATCAGGAAGAGCTAAAAAGTAGGTTGCGCACAAAATCATTGTAGAATCAAATTTTACAAAAATCAAATAATCAAATCAAATAAATCATTGGAAAATATTCAAGAGCTCTTATAACCTGGTGCAGCAGGGAGAAAACTTTTGAAATGTTTGTTGTAAAATGCAAAAATGAAATAAGCAAATAGTTTTATTCTTACATAACAGGTAGTCAATGGAAACCTTAGCTTGATGATAAAACATACTCTCTGACTTACATGTTAATCCCTGCTGTCTCCCATGTCTTTTTGAAGGGCCAGAGACAGAGTTAAATGGAACTGTGATTTTACTCAATATAGAATATGGTTATATACGTTCAATATTTGATTAATCAGTTGACTGGTACTGAAAATACTGTGAACACCGTGGCTGAATTGTACAGGCAGGATCAGAGCTTGGAATATTACTTTGATGCACTGCAATTCTCAGAATTCCCCAGCGAATATAGCCAGTATTGATGGAGTGATTCTGGGAGATGTAGTTCCAAATTCTGGACATGAGAACTATAGTATCGCCCATCCCTATACAAGCATTTGGACAACTTCACATAGACAGACTTTCATCCCACTGTTAAGGCTATGTGGCTGATTGCATTAAAAAAGATCAACAAGGCAGTACTGCAGAGAGTTGGTTCTCAGACAGAACCTAATATTACTACTGTATATGAGAGTTAAAGACACAATCTTTTATGCTAACTATGTTTGCCTGGCTTTTAATATAAATAAGCATTTTAAGTTATGTCATGCAAAGGCTTCTAATTAAATCTATACTATAGCATACACTGAAATCCCAAATAACTGATGTGTACCTTTCTGGCATGTCAGTTAGAATATTTACTTTTATTTATAATAATTATATACTACTCATTACTAGCATTGGTTCTACTTGTATCACTGATTGAACTTTATTTGCTTTGGCAATTTGAGGTCAACTGAGCACAGGAAAATGTACTGATCTTTTCAAATCCCTTAATATTGTAATAGAGATAAGATATAACATGCCATATAGCCTGGGAAGCTGTTCCTGCACAGCTATTAACAGATATGAGAACTCTCTGGGATCTGAAAGGATCTCTCTAACTAACTTAAGGGGCCAACCCATGACATTCTACTGCTTAAGGCAAATGTTATTGCTGTTGTGTACCTTCAAGTTGTTCTGAGTTATTGTGACTCTAAGGCAACCCTATCATGGGATTTTCTTGGCACGATTTGTGCAGAGGAGGTTTGCCATTGCCTTTCCATGAGGCTGAGAGCATGTGACTTAGCCATGATCATAAGATAAATGACAAGGAGGCAATTCCTCCTGCCATTCCATATAAAGAAGCCAATTAGACTGGAAATTTAATTTTACTTTGACAATGGTGGTGGGAACCGTCTTATTAAAAATAATAATTGTAAGCCACTCTGAGAACCATTAGGGCTGAAGGGCAGGGTATAAATAACGTAAACAACAACAACAACAACAACAACAATATTTCCTTCCACTGAATCTAATGTCTGCAGGCTAGTTTAGAAGAAGCTATGTGGCAGACACAGCTCAGATCTTCACAGAGGCAAATGACCAGGAGACATGGGAGAGATGGCTAGGAGGCTTCTGCAGCCTTCCAGCATATAATACCTGAGGCAGTTGTCTTGCTCTTTCATGTCCTGTGTATAGCATACCTAGAAGCAAAATTGATCTCCAGAATGTCTTACTAACAAACAAAATAATCTCAATAACTTTGGCCCGGTACAGATGGGCCCTTTGCGGCAGCATGCCCATGACGTGCTCGGGTTGCTCGGGGGCGGGGCGTGCACACATAATGGGCCGCCGCAGCTGCACACCATCCAGATGGTGTGCACAGTGATGATGTGCCAGCAGCTCAGCGTCCAAACAGCGCTGTGCTGCTGGCAAATCATCGCACTGTTGCTGGCACTTTGGTGCGGTGCAAGTGCACCGCAAAAAAGGAGCTGCTTCTGTGTGCTCCTTTCTTGCTGCGCAACAGTGCCGCGCAATTGTATCCCCCTTTTCGGTAGAGAAAGGACATATCACTGATTTCTTACCCAATACTTAAACAAACTTGTTACAAGCAAAATATTAACTCTGTAGATATAATAGCATTAACCTTTCCCCAGACACAAAAATAATGCATTGTTGACTTTGATGGGGTGAAAGAAGACTATATGCCCTAAAAACTGGCTTCCAGTTTCTTTCTGAGCTTAGTTCAAGGTACTGGTTGTGACCTACAACATGTAAATATATTGAAGCCACAATATCTGAAAATTTGCTTCTTCAATATGATCCTGCCCAGAATTTGAGATATTTAGCAGAGAGCCAGCATGGGGCAGTGCAGTGGTCTGAATGCTGGACCATAGTGTGCCCTTGGTATCCACTGGGGTTTGATTCCAGCTCCCCCCCCCCCACATGTACCAAAATCCATGGATGCTCAAGTCCCATTGTATACAATGGACAGTAAAATGGTGAACCTTATATAATGGTAAAATTAAAGTTTGCTTTTCAAAATTTGGGGGGGGGGGAATATTTTCAAGCCATGGGTGGCTTGATCTTTGGAGAAATGAAGGCCACCACATGCATACTGGATCCTTGCCCTTCCTGGCTTCTGAAATCAACTAGAGGGGGACTGGCCGAGTGGGTAAAGGGAGTGGTGAATACTTCACTGCGGCAAGGCCAATTTCCATCCTGGTACTGGGGGACTCTTGTTTGACTCCTTGGCTGCTGGCCTGTGGAGTCCCACAGGGTTCTGTGTTGTCCCCCATCTTATTTAACATCTACGTGAAACTGCTAGGAGAAGTCATCTGGAGCTTTGGGGTGTCACCAGTATGCAGAGGACATCCAACTCTATCTTTTCTTTCTATTTGACTCCACGGAAGCTGTCTCTGTGCTGAACCAATGGTCTGCTGTCAGTAATGGACTGGATGAGGGCAAACAAATTGAAGCTTAATCCAGACAAGACAGATTGGTCAGTTGTAAGGCAGATCAAGGAACTGGGGCTTTGCCTGTGCTGGATGGTGTTACACTCCCCCTGAAATCTCAGGCTCGCAGCTTGGGTATCCTCCTGGACTCCACTCTGAGCCTGGATGCCCAGGTAAGAAGCAGTGACCAGGAATGCATTTGCACAGTAAAAACTAGTGCGCCAGCTGTACCCATTCTCTGAGATGTCAGATCTGACTATGGTGACACATATCTTGACTACAGCCCATTTGGACTATTGTAACACATACGTGGGGCTGCATTTGGAAATGGTTTGGCAACTTCAGCGGGTTCAAAATGCCACAACCAAAATGCTGACCAGCGCCAATTATAGGGAGCATATAACTCCTGTATTGAAACAGCTTCACTGGCTACCAATTCATTTCTGGGCACAATTCAAAGTACTGGTCATGACCTATTAAGCCCTATACAGTTTAGGTCCAGATTATTTGAGAGACCGTATTTCCTCATACAAACCAACTAGAGTCCTAAGATCCTCAGGAGAAGGCTTTCTCTCAGTCCCACCAGCACCCCAGGCTCATTTGTGAGGACATGAGAGAGAGCCTTCTCAGTGGCTGCTCTCACCCTGTGGAACTCCCTTCCATGGGAGGCTAGGTATGCCCCCTCCCTGCTGGTTTTTTGCCAGCAGGTAAAAACATTTCTATACAGGCAGGCTTTTTAAAATCACACTAGCCTGGTTTTTTTTTTTTTGGGGGGGGGGGATTTTTTTTACACTGTGTTTTTTAACTTTTGAATGTTTAAATCAGGGGTAGGCAACCTTTTTGAGCCGGGGGCCGGGTTGGTGTCCCTCAGACAACCGGGGGGCCGAAGCCGGGGGGTGGAGCTTCCACCCCCGGGGGCGGGGCCGCATGCTAGAGGCGGAGCTTCCACCCCAGGGGCGGAGCTTCCACCCCCAGGGGCCATGCCACCTCCTCTTTGCCGGCCCCTTACGGGGCCCCAGGCCCTGTCAGAGGCCAGGAAAGAGCCGGCGGGGACCACCAGCGCTGGAGGCCTCCCCGTCTTTGCTGGCCCCTGATGCCAGGGCCCCGCTGCCGCCCGTCGGAGTGGCCCGCCTGGAGGGCCCCCGCGACGGACAACTGCCCCCCAGCGGGCCCCTGGGGCTGCCAGTCTGCGTCCCTTGGCCCCCCATGAGGGCTTCCTGCATTGGCCGCGGGCCTCCCAGCGGCCCGTGGGCCTTTGCTGGTGGTCCTCAGGAGGGCCCAAGGGACAGGAAAAACTGGCCTCCCAGGGGCCCAACTGCTTCCACTGGACCCTCCTGGCGTGACCCTGGACGGCCACGGGGAGGGCCTCCATGGGCTCCTGCTGCCGCCGTTGGCGCCCTCCTGGAGGACCCCGTGTGAAGGCAACTGGCTCCCTCCAGGGCCCCGCCCCCGGAGCCTCCTGGAGAACCAGCGACGGCAACTGGCCTCCCGGGGCCGCTTGCGCCGTTGGAGCCCTCTGGAGGACCCTGGTGCAGGCAACGGGCCTCGGGATGAGCCTCCTGCCATCGAGGAGCCCTCATGAGGGAAAAGGGATTTATGCACTGGATTCCCCGGGGACAGCTGACGTTCACGCTGGAGGGCCCAAGGGACAGCAACTGGCTTCCCAGGGGCCCGCTGCCGTCGCAGGAGCCCTCCTGGAGGGCCCCAGCGACTGCAACTTGCCTCCCAGGGGCCCGCTGCCGCCGTTGGAGCCCTCCTGCAGGGAACCTGCGACGGCAACGGGCCTCCCAGGGGCCCGCTGCCTTCACAGGAGCCCTCCTGGAGGGCCCCAGCGGCGGCAACTGGCCTCCCAGGGGCCCCCTGCCGTCGCAGGAGCCCTCCTGGGAGGCCCCAGCGGCAGCAACGGGCCTCCCAGGGGCCCGCTGCTGTTGCAGGAGCCGTCCTGGGAGGCCCCAGCGACGGCAACGGGCCTCCCAGGGGCCCCCTGCCGTCGCAGGAGCCCTCCTGGGGGGCCCCAGCAGCGGCAACGGGCCTCCCAGAGGCCCGTTGCGGCTCCTGGAGCCCCGTTTTGGGGCTCCGGACGTCACAGCGGGCCTCCCAGAGGCCCGTTGCAGCTGCTGGAGCCCCGTTTCGGGGCTCCGGAGGCCGCAGCGGGCCTCGAAATGGGCGCCGCCATTTTGAAGAGCAAAATGGCGGCTGAAGCCGCCGAAATCGGCAGTGATTTCGGTGGCGGGAGGGAGCGGGGGCCGGCGGAAAGGCGCCCGCGGGCCGGGTCCGGCCCGCGGGCTGGAGGTTGCCGACCCCTGGTTTAAATTTTAACTTTGTAGTGTTTTAATTAGTTTATTTTAATAGTTTTAAACAATTTTGTTTTCATATGTTTTTATATTGTGAACCGCCTTGGGTTCCTTTGGGACAAAGGCGGCATAGAAATAAAATAAATAAGTAAAATAAATAAAAATGGTTGAATCCGTGGATATGGAGGGCTGGAGACCAAGGTTTGAATCAGCCATGGAAACCACTGGGTGACCTTGGGCAAATCACACTGTCACAGCCACAGAGGAAGGCAAAAGCAAACCCACTCTTAACAAATCTTGCCAGGAAAATCCCATGATAGGATCACTTTAGGATTACCATAAATTGGAAACAACTACTAAAACAACAACAGACTCCGTTGTGTGTCTCTTCAACTCCAAGAGCCTGGATTGGAGAGCAAACAAGACAGAGATTTCTCTGTGGTAACAAGGCTAACATAAACTATTTTAAAATAATCCTTTATAACTGTACATTGCTCTGGGAGTGTTGCTGTGCAGAAAGCAGTCAATAAATACATTTAATAAATAAGAGGAGGAGATTTAACAGTTCTCAAAATAGTTCTCATCTATTTTCTGTTGGACAGGTAATACAACAGCAAATTTTGAAAAGAAAACAGAAAGCATCTACAAAATTTATCTCTACTGCCAAATAACTGTTTAGAAAGTTCGTGCATGGAGATGTACAAGTGGGCTCATGTTGCAAAGGATGTTGTAGTGGCCCAGTACAACAGCAGATACTATTTCATACACAGATGAGGACACAGAGCTGGACAAGTAGAACATATGGAGGCAGTTGGGTGGAAGACATCTCACTTATATGTCATTAGAGCCACACATTAATCCTTGAAAGATAACATAGTAATAATATAGGTCAGTGATGGCAAACCTTTTTAAGGTCGCGTGCCGGGGGCGGGGCTTCCACCCCCAGGATGGGGGCTGGGTGCCGGGGTGGGGCTTCTGCCCTCCAGGGGGTGGGGCTTCCAGGGCTTCCACCCCCTTTTCAGAGGGAGGGAGCCTCTGGCTCCTCCCCCGGTGTTTGCCGGCCCCTGAGGGTCCCTCCTGGGGCCGTCAGAGGCCAGCAAAAGGGCCCTCACCCTTCCTTCACGGAGCCCTTTCCCGGTGAGTGAAGGCAAGCCGGGAGGAGGAGGAGGAGGCCACTTGGCACCGTGGCAATGGCCGCGATGACGGGTGGCCCCCGCGCCTTCCCAGCCTGGGAGCAGGCCGAGGCTTCCTCCCAAGCCGGGGAGGAGGAGGAGGCCCCTTGGCACCGTGGCAATCGCTGCGATGCCAAGCGGCCCCCACACTCTTTCCCGGCCTGGGAGCAGGCTGAGGCTTCCTCCCAAGCCGGGGAGGAGGATGAGGCCCCTTGGCACCACGGTGATCGCCAACAATCACTAATGTATAATATTTTTATTCAAGAGCAATAATATTTTTTTCTCTTTAGTAGAAAACATTATACAGTTGGCCCTTCTTATACACGGATTTTTTATACATGGATTCAAGCAAACACGGTTTGAAAATGTTCCAAAAAAGTATAAAGTTACCTTGATATTCCATTTTTTATAAGGGACACCATTTTGCTATGCCATTACATTTAATGGGACTTGAGCATACACGGATTTTGTTATACCCGGGGGATCTTGGAACCAAACCCCAGCGTATAACAAGGGTCCACTGTAGATATTTGAGACACTTTTGCCTGCTGGATAGCTTTCTTTTTGGGAACCCATATCATGCCTTTGTGAGCTGTTTAAAATGATGAATATGAACTTTTTCAAATAGTCTCTTAAGAATGGGAAAGCCTGTATTTATGTGTTACAAGCAGAGATATATTTATATTATTCCAAAACACAGTATTTTAAGAACAATTACCTTCAAGTGCAATATTATTTTTGAGTCCAATGCTTGGCAACTAGCAAATAGGTACTTGGAAGCTAAAATACAAGCAGCATGCTTGGGAAATCAGCACAGTCCCTTTATTGCTATATAAATCTAGCATGAAAGCAAAGCCAACTCAGTTGCTTTCCACAAAAAAATAGTAAGGAGTATAATTTGAGAAGTTTCACAGTTGGGGTCTGGAGGCATATAAAATTATCTCTGAAGGCATGTTATAACCTATGATGCATAAACAGATGGGGGTTTGCATCATCATTTAAACCCTGTGGTTTGACATGAGCAGAAAGCACTTCTCTCTACTCATGGATGGAGTGGAGGGGTTTCTTTGTGTGCGCGCGCATCAATTTCCTCACAGTTACAGCTGCTGATGGTCCTACAAACATACTCCAGAGAATCAGAGCATGCAGCAGAAGGCAGTAAGACCCACGCATGATGGACTCTTCCCTCTCTGCTAAACTGCTTGTCTGCCTACCCTCCATCAAAGCCAACAGACTGCTATTTCAGGGATTTTGCACAACACAGTGGCCTAGTCTACATAAAACAATAAACCAGGGGACCGCAGTGGTAAGCAATGGCAAGCAGTGTGTTGGTTCATGCTACCCAGTCACTCCCTTTCATGGTGGAAAAAGCCAAGGAAACCAGAGAACTTTGTTCCTTGGCTTGGTTATCATTTATGATAATTTGAGTGCAGTTGCCACTCTGGTTTCTCTCTGAACAAACCTAAGTTGATCCATACACAAAACTAAAACTAACTGTGGATTCCATCTCAAGTTTTTTGAGAGGGAGAGCAAAACAAACAAATAAAAACAGAGTGGCAGCTGCACCTAGGTTCACATGACATTATAAGCATAGTGCAAAGCTTTGTTCCTTGTCTAGTAGCTCTTACATCAAGTGGGAATTATCATGAAATGTGCCCCAGCATGTTATTTGCCCATGATAAATCAAGATTCCAGTGGATCTCTGGCTTACTATGTCATGTGACCATGGACATTATGTCCCCCCCCCCCCCGGCAACAAAGTAAGTTGAATTGCTATTATATCTTTGACAGAATATCAGTAAGTTCCCATATGGTTTTTAAAAATGATATTATCATTTTTAGTATCTGAAGATGTAACATCTCTTTGGGTAGATTCATGAATACTTATTATCTTTTTTTCTTTCTTTGATCAATATATGAAAGAAAAAATATGTAAGAAGCAAGCAACTCCTAATGAAATTTACCAAACAAACAGTAATTTAGGTGAAGGGGGGGGGGATATTACTCCATCTAACTCCAAGCAAAATGGGTCAAAATGGAGCAACAAGAGGACACTATCTGCATGCTTTGATGGCTATATACGTAGGCTTTCAGAAGTATTGAAATGCACTTTACGGGAAGGGGGGAATTGAAGGCAATGAACTTCAAACAAGACGTCTGCACACAGCCATACAACTGCACAGAAGGAAGGTGAACAACAAAGAAAGATAAACACACATGCCATCCAGCAAAGCCTTCTGATATCATTACAGTGGTCCCTTTGTATATGTGGGTGACTCGTTCCCCACCCCCCTGTGTATGCGAAAAAACATGGGACCTCAAGTTCCATTGATTTGAATGGCAGTGCACTCCTGCATGCGGCACAGGCACCATTTTGTACCCCTGGGTTTGCCGTCTGCATGAGCTCAAGTCTGTGGATGGCACAGGCAGACCATATACTGAAATGAAAGGGGGAGAGTGTGAGAATGGAGAGGAAAGGACATTGGAAGGAGAAGAGGTGGCAGTAAGACAGAGATGAGCAGAAGAGAGAGAGACAGAGCAACAGTGGAAGCAGAGGGAGATGAAGCATAAAGGATAACAGAATAGAGGAGGAGAGACAGGTGGTGTGGTGTAAGGATAAACAAGAAAAAGATACAGGATGACCAACCAACATACTAGAGAGTAAGAAGAAACAGAAGTGTGTGTGATAAAGGGCGGGGTGTAGAGTGTGGGAATGTGTGTTGCAACACATTTTTCAATTAATCCAGCGAGTGGCTTCTTGTGGATTCTACTTGACAACAACCAAGGAATTGTCAACTGGGGAAACCAAAAGAGTCATTTCACACACCATTCAGGAAATGTTGAGTGCAGATTGCACCATCTCAGCATCACTCTTATGAATGACATACAAGGTTCCTATTAAATATTCTTGATCTTGGATGAAGTGCTCTTCAGTCCCTGTTCAAGCCATATTGTTAATTGTTTCCTAGTGAACTGGAACATCTAGCTAAACCAGTGAAATACTATTAGTTACCCATGAAAAAACATGCCCAACCAAGAACTCAACAATTCATTACATTTCTGTCTTTTCACATATACTTCAAATATTGAGATATTAGTAATTTCTTTTTGCAAATAGAAGTTACAGCTTTCATTCTATTAGAAGCGGACAAAAGTGAAGCATACCAAATTGCACAGCGGAGGTTTTCCATCTGCAGGAGTTCAGTTCTGGGGTCCCTCCGATGGCAAAAAAAGTGGATGGTCATGCCTCATGTCTGAGTGCATGCACCGCCACGGAATAATATTGGTGTGGCAATTCATGGGCGGTCAAATCTGCAGCTTGCCACCCCACCAGTGTGGCAGGTCCACAGTATTAGCATGTGGGGAGATGCTTTACAATGCATTATAGCATCTTTTATTACCCAAAATAACAGAATTTCTTATTATATTTGACACATAAGGGAATCCCCTGGCATCTAGTAAATTCTGATGAGGCAGAATTCACCCTTAAGGCTTCTAAAACCACAGATGCTTCTGGACACCCCCCCCCCCCCCAATATTGGCTCTCTTAAAAATACACACACAGACAGACTAATGAGTTTTCATGTCGCTGACATCAAGGTTGAATGTCATTTATTTGATAGGCCTTAAAGGTCATCTTGTCTGTATCATGACTTGTAAATTCTCATTGATTTAGTATTCACGTTGTAACAGTTAACATGTTTCATAGAACTCTTAAAATGAAGCTCAACCAGCAGGGCATGGGAATGCAAAGTCCAGGACTATTATTGTTATTATTATTTGCTAATATTAATAGTTTGGTGAGCTTAAAAGTAAACAAATCCCCCTTTTATGTACTTGACAAAGGAAGTTCTGATACTAGTTACAGTCTGATACCTTGCCTACTCTGAGAAGCAGGAAAATGACATCAATCTCCTTTTTATGGGAGGACTTTTAATACAAAGTACTCAACATTCCCTTCTATATCAACATAACCATAAAATCCTGAATTACAGACTAGACTGTACTTCTGACTGCAGGTGAAAATGACATTTGTGAATGGTCTCTCATGCAAAAAATAAAAAATAACATTAAAGAAAACATAAAAAGCTAAAAAATAAGTGAGGGAGATTCTAGTCCAGCATGTGCTCTCCGTGTATATGTGTGTGTGTGTTTTGCATCATAGGGAAGTCTTCAAAATATTATTCCTCACTGGCAATCTAAAGTGAGAAACTCCAGTCGACTAGTTTGTTTTGCTGTGTGTGCATGCAGACAAAACCGAATACAGCACCCTTGAAAAGCCTTCTTATTAATGCCATGAAGGGAAATCTCTGCATAGAGCAACTTTAATACTATAGAGAACTCAACTGCACAACAGTGTTCACAATGGAAACCAATCTACTTTTAAGGGAAGTTCATCAAGCATTCAGTACATGGAATGCAGAAAAATGTTATACATCAAAGCTGGAATAATGCCAGTTTTTTAAAAAGCTGCCTGATTCTCACACATATTTTGTCCAAAGACAGAATTTAAAAAGGAATATTCCAAATATTTGGAATGCTGAGAAACTACAAGAGGGTCATGATTTTTCACATGGATACTGTAGGGGTGCATTAGAAATATGCTCTTGTATTGGAGGCACTCCCTTCTCTGTTCCCACAATCTCATCCTTTACAATATTTTGCATTCTGAATAAAATTATTTCCATTTTAAATCTGTAGAGTGTAAGCACAAACAGCTAAATAAATGTGTAGGGACTGCTCACACCTGGGCTTGGTTCACAATTATCATGATTATTACTAAAAGTCACTTAGGATCAGGTCTCATGATCACCATTGCTATGCAAATGATATACTGCATAGTTTATGTATCTTTTTATTTCAGTGCTCAAATGTCAGTGTTTTGATTTCAGCATATGGATAGGCACAGGATTGCAAAATTTCTTCAGAAAAAAAAAGCACAATATAGGAAACTGGCAGATTGAAAAGTTGCTATGTGGTTACTCTGTTTGGACATCATTACACAATATGAAAGATGTTGTTGGATTACACCACTTATAATTAAATACACTTTCTCAGCCTCAGAAGATGGCAATGGCAAACTCTTTCTGAAGAAACATGCCAAGAAAACTTCAGGATAGGTTGGCTGTAGGATAGCCATGAGTTTGAAATGACTTGAAGTTACACAACAGCAACAACAACAACTTTGAATTAGAGAATCAGTGTGGTGTCTTGGTTTGAATGTTGAACTAGAACTTTGGGAAAGCAGGGTTTGAATCCCCACTCAGACATGGAAACTCACTGGGCAAATCACACACTCTCGGTGTCAGAGGAAGGCAATGGCAAACCTCCGCTGAATAAAATTTGCCAAGAAAACCCAAGGACAGGGTTGCCATTACTTGGAGTAAGCTTCAGGGCATATAACAATACACTGGTGCCTCGGGTTACGAAATTAATTCGTTCCGCCATTCCTTTCGTAACCCGAAAATTTCGTAACCTGAAAAGGCTTTCCGTTAGCACTGGAAAGCCTATAGCTGCACTTTGCAGCATTTGAATTTCGCGCCGAAATGAATTTCGTAACCCGAAAAATATTTCGTAACCCGAAACAGTTTTTGCCAATCCAACTTTTTCGTATCCCGGAAATTTCGTAACCCGATCATTTCGTATCCCGAGGCACCAGTGTATCATTGAATTACCGTAAGTCATGTGGGATGAAAATCCTAAAAAACACATCCTAGGCAATAAGCCCCACTGAACAGAATGAGTTCAACTTCTAAATAAACATACAGAAGTTGTTGTATGTTTTTTCATACATCATCACCGGGGCCTTTTATTGTACCCTCACCTCGAAAGATTAAGCAGAGAAGACCTAAACTGTGAACTCTCTTCTTAGACATGCTCACTTATTACTGTCTTTGCCACCTTTTAGTCATGCTCTCTCATGCCTTTCACACTCTGCAACAGATTTTTAGATGTTGTTTTCAATATATGTATTTTAATAAATATTATTCAGGTATAAATAATATTTTTTAAAAATGCTAAACAAACATCTGCCAAAGTCTTGCAACTTCAGCAATTATGCACTTTGTAGGGTTGATCCATTGTTTGATGAAACATGTAATTATTACCAAAGAGACAATAATATCTACAGGGCCATCAGGAAAATCAAGAGCTTGTGTTCTTTAAACAAAAGCAAGGGACTGGAAGGCCCTTGTGGCCTCTTCCAACTCTATGATTCTATACCTGATGACAACAAGTTCTGGAGAACTAAAAAGCACTTTCTTTAAATGTTAGTGTTTCCAATCAAAGGCATTGCCCACCTTTGCATTTTGCTTTTACTTCTGAACCCCACAGTCTTCAGAAGTAAAAGCAAAATGCAAAGGTAGTTCTCTCAAGAGTATCCCTGCTGATTAAGTGCCATGTTGAGTTTTAGCTCTCCAGGCATTTGAAGCATAGAATGCCACTGTAATTTTTTTTTTTGGGGGGGGGAATCAATCAAAAAGAGTTGATGTGTTTGACTTTAAGAACAGTAGCTTTCTTTCTGTATTTTACAAGTGAATGGTTTTCATTAAGATGATTGCTTGCCCAGCAGTTTTGGTTCCCATCCTTGTTTACTACTCCAAGAGTTATCACTTAAACTTCCATAATGGTGTGTGCGTGCGCATGTACACATTTGTGTGTGTTCATAGGTCTTTGTGTATATATGTGTGTGTGTTGCCCTAAGCATTTCCCCCTTTCTCAAAGTCTAGTTAGTCTTCACTTAGTTACTTTCACCTTTTTTGTTTGTTGACAGGAAAAGGAGATAAGAGAGGAAAGCATAGCTGGAGGTCTGGACTGACAGAATTGCTCTCAGCAGGCTGTGTATAAAACTAATACTGTAGGCTTCTCAAGCATTCCCATCTGCATTCTCAAGAGGATTGTTTTTTCTTGACAAACAACAGAAGTCTACAGGGACTTCCTGCCCGAACTATAAAGGGCAGTAAACCAGTTTTAAATTGACTCTTTTCCAGCCTGGAGTTATGTACTTGCCTTTTCATTTGCGTGTGAATACACAGGACACAAATCCTCATTACAGGCTAGACTTTTTAACTATACAGAAGAGCGTATTAATCTTTTCTAAGATTAAGAGGGCGTTTTAAAAGATACTAATGGTGTCTCGTGGTAAAAAAATGTATTTCAAATAGACAGTTCTCTCAATTTTAGACTGCACAGAACAGAATTAGAGCAATTACAAAATGTTAAATATACCACTCAGTGCTCAAATTATTAAGAAAATAATGAGCATTGCACCAATTTTAGTTGAACCATTCCCCTCAGGAGCTTTCTTAGTATAATAGTTAAGGAGGCCACGACAAAAAAAGTAATAGGGATAGCTGCCTCCCTTTAAGCACTGATAATTGATGACTTAATAGTTAGCCATGTTAAATGATTAATTTGAGAACAATATTAAGAAACATGTTATGGGCTATCTTTTCTCTCCTTATTTTAAATAACATATGGCAGCTGAAGCTTCTTACATTTGTTGTTGTTAGCTGCCCTCAAGTTGACTTTGATTCATGGTGGCCCTATGAATGAGGGGCTTCCAAGTCCTCCTGTCTTCAACCACTCCGCTCAGGTCTTGCAGACCCATAGCTGTGGCTTCTTTGATTGAGTCTATCCATCGGGAATGTGGTCTTCCTCTTCTCCTGCTGCCTTCTGGCTTCCTAATCTTTATTGTCTTTTCTATGATATGACAAAAGTACACCAGCTTCAGTTTAGTCATCATGGGTTCTAGGCTAGATTTTCTCTAGGACTTATTTATTTGTCTTTTTTAGCACTCCACGATATTTGTAGAACTCTTCTCCAGGACAGTATCTAGAATGGGATGAGTCTCTTCCTATCCACTTTCTTCACTGTTCAGCTTGATGGCATGTACATGTTAAGGAAAATGCAACATGGGACATACAGTAGTAGAAATAAAACATGTATGTGAAAGTCACAATGACTAAGCAAGAGCAATTAAGAAGCCACACAGGTGAAAAAGCTAATGTAATTTAGAAGTCTTGAATGTCAAGGACAGAATTATAGAATGTACAATTGGAAACACCTGAGATTCATTAAGTGTACAAGGTGAAATGATGAAATTCTTAAGTATGGGTTGAACTATGTGAACCAATCAAAATGAATGTACACACCCACTGGGTGGAAACTGACTAAGTGGGTGGTGATTAACAATGGCTATAATAATTGCTATGTTTGCCAATGTAGTTTGTGGGTAGTTGGAGTATTTTGGAGATATTGGAGATTGTGAGGGCATTAGTATTTGTATATAGTAGAATAAAGTAGATCTTTTATATAAGACTACTGAGTTGTCTGGTGTCTTGAGTGAAGATACAAGAGCCAGCAGAATCCTGGAGAAGTTTGGAAACATCTCAGGAAGAAGAGTGAGAAGGCTTGGAGAGTTTGTCAGGGTCTTCAGCCTATTCTCTGAAACTCTGCTGCTTTGGAAGAAAAGCATTAACCACTGACCAAAGCTGGTCAGCTCCGCTGCATAACAAGGTGGTGAGTTAGAGCCAGAGGTGAAGAGCTACAACTCCCATCATCCCTGACAGTACAATCCTAAATTTAGCATTCAACAGTTTTTGTGGGTTTTTCAGGCTATGTCCCTGAAGATGCCAGCCACAAATGCTGGCGAAATGTCAGGAATAAACCCTTCTAGAACATGGCCACACAGCCCGAAAAACCCACAAAAAACTATGGATGCCGGCCATGAAAGCCTTCAACATCACATTAGTATTCAATGATGTATCTTTGCACTTCAGGATGTTATCTAATTCCTTCATTTTTAAACAGAGGTTGGATGCCTACCTCTCGCCTTTAGCAGTGCATTCCTACACTGGTAATGGAATGGACTAGATGGCATTTGAGTTACTTTTCCACTCTATTACCAAAATATTTTATGAAGAGTAGGCTATTGTGTTTTTTGGGGGAGTAAGTCAAAGCTCTATTCTGTATTTAAAAAACTATGAGAATGGAGGAGACACACAGATATAGGCACCATCTCCATTGCCTAACCCTAACCCTAACCTCTTCAGGTTGTGAGAGAATGTCTGAAAACAAACTGTGACTGTGTTTGGATGAATGTGGATACAAGGATTTTGGGCAACTGGGAATCCAACACAGGCAACTGTAAGCACCTTCAGTCAAGTTCAGTTGCTGTGGCTCTTCAGACATATACTAATCTCACAGACCAGTCTTAATCAGATTTTTATTATTTCCTTAGATACTTTACTGAAGATAGTTGCATAGCTCAGTTGTGTTGAGATCTTTTTTTATGGTTCAGTACACTGTCTGTGTACCCTTAATAGTATGTATCACATGACAAAAACGGAGGCAACAGGAAATGTACTTTTCTTTAGAAAAGGAAAAACAAAACAGAACCTCAAGTGACCTTAAGGCACCTATGAAATGCTGTTTTCATTATTACTTTTATCCAAGTTTCATATGATTAACAAGGCAGCCATTGTGTTTATATATGCTGTATATGGAAATAAAACCTGCTGCTGAATAAACCATATTGCTATGGTTTGCTGTCATTCTAGAACATGGCTACATAGCCTAAAACCCCCACAAAAAAACCATATAGCTATGGTTTGCTGTCATGGCAATGTCTGCCATAACAGCCCAAACTTATCTGAAACAGTCTTCCGAATTTTGAATTGGTTGTTCCACATTATGCAAAGTGATTTCTCAGGCAGGCACAATGAAATTGAACAAGACAAAACGGTTACAGGTTGGCTGGCATATGGTTATATGTGAGGGTTGAACTGAACATAACCAGCACCAGAATTTCTAAGTCCTTATGGTAATATTTAAGGCCAGTAAACATAGGACAATACCTCCACACCATCCCATTCCAGTTTTTTAAAAAAACTTAGCCAATTACATTTACTTCATGAATTGTTTCTAACTAAATACATGACAAAGAACACCATTGGTTATGCCCAAGCTCTTTGGATTCTGGCCCTAGTGTGTCTAAGCTAACAAATGTTTTCAACATTGTATTTGATTAACATTTGAGACAGATTTTTTTCCCACACAGTGATCTGCATCATGTCTTCCAAAATTTATTTGTGCCATTCATATTGGGTGGCACTTAGCTGGCAAAAAAAAAGGAGTTCTGCATTTAACTGTTATTGCCAAGATCACGAATGCGTAACTATGTTTGAAAAGCACTAAAAAACAAAACAAAACTAAGACCTCATAAACAAGAAATTTTAGTTCTTCTTCATCAATGTGGAATTATAAATCACATAGATTAAGAGTAACTAAAACATCTTCAGAAAAGCACAACTAATTTGTCAGTCTGGTGTCTGACTTGTTCTGTGAAACAGACGTAAACAAAGATCACTGAGGTCTTCATTTCAAATAGGAAATAGCAAATCTTTTTTTTTTAATGATTAATAATATAGTTCCCACTGGTGTTCAAGGAATGGTATGTGCTACAACAAAGTTGTGTTTCTTTTCATTTCCTTACAAACTGCAGGCAATCTATCTCTCCTCCCGCTTGACAGTGGCATAATCATTACACTCTTAGAAAACATGCATACCACTTTCTTCTTCTTAAAGAAGAGCAAATGGGTACATAGAAATAAATAAATAAATAAAATTTTCCTGCCTCTCCCAGGGTGGATCAAGGCAGGATTACAAGCCAATAAAATACACACAAAGCACATCAATAAAATGCAATAACATTTTTTCCATTAAAACTAAATTGTCATCTGTGGCAATAACATTAAGATTATATTATGGTCAAGAAATGGAGCAATATCTCCTACAAGAGGTCAGGTGGGTAGGCTCGCCAGAAGAGATCCGTCTTAAGTGCCTTCTTAAATGCCTCTAAGGAGGTAGTGAGGCAGATCTCTTCCAGGAGGCCATTCCACAGGACTGGAGCGCAGTGTTGGTGCAGCTTCTGGCCTCTTAAAGATATGTGTGTCATTTAAACAGCATACCTCCAAAGTGACCTGAAGCAGCTTTATTTTGGTCTGTCCATTTGGGCCCATAGATATTTTATCAGTTTGTCACATACAGTTTTACACCTTCTGATGTACTTGAATAGTGTACACAAGACATGGACACTTTTATACTATTCAAGTAAGGGGCGCTTACCTATTTGAAAGAGCTTAACATCTAAAGTATTAAGAAGTAAAGACCACATCAGAAGAAGGGGAAAGAAAGAGACATTGCCCAGGAATATCGATGCCGATGCAGGAGGCAGAAATATTCTTAATAGGAAAGAATTATAACTGACCCTTTTCTGAATAACTAACTTTAGGTCTAGGGCAGTGATTCTCAAACTGTGGGGCAGAACCCCCCCGGGGGGAGCAAGAATTGCTTAGAGGGAGTGCGAGACATGGAGGTCCTGATCCCTCCTCCTCCTCTGTATCCCAAACGTTTTCTGCCCAGGAGGAGAAGACATAGGTGAGGATGTTTCTTCCTCAGATACTTTCATTCACACACAGTCTGTCACACAAATTCTGTCCCGCCACCCTCTCTCTCTCTCTCACACACACTCAGCCACACTCTTCATCTGTTTTTTAAACGCTCACATATGCATTTGTGTATACTCACATACGCACAAGAGAATGAATGTTTCTGTCTGTGTGTATGAGAATAAATGAGTATGTCTATGAGTGAAAGGACGAATGAAAGAATAAGACTGTGTTCGTATCTGTGAGCGTTGGTGAGTGTTTGAGACAAGATGTGTAAAATGTACACATGTATTGAGGTAGGCATTGAAATTATTTAACTAAAATTGTTCTACCGTATATACTCGTGTATAAGTCGACTTCATGTATAAGTTGAGGGGAGGTTTCAGGGTCAAAATCCTGGATTTTGATATGACCCATGGATAAGTTGAGGGTAAAACTTAGGGGGCCATAAGGAAGGATGAAAAGGGGGAAATACCACTTCCGTCCCTCCGTCTCCTTCTCTGGACCTCTAGGAAGCAAGTGGATTTAAATGGAGAGTTGTTTCTATAGGAAGCAAGCTTTTGCAAATGGGACTGGAGAGATGGTTTTAAATGGAGAGTTTTCCCCATAGGAGGCAAAGGCTTGCAAACAGACCAGGCAAGTGGATTTCAATGGAGAGTTTTCCCCATAGGAAGCAAAGGCTTGCAAACGGACCAAGCAAGTGCTTTTCAAAGGGGAGTTTTTCTGATAGGATAGGAAGCAAAGGCTTGCAAACGGACTGGAGGGGGAAAGAATTAATGGAGATTGGGGCATCAGGCTTGCTTGCTATAGGACCTTTCTAAGCACTACTGGTGCACTTACCCTTCTATAAGTCTACCCAAGATTTTAGGGGCAATTTTGGGACATAAATTTCTCGACTTATAGTTGAGTATATACGGAAATTTGAATATTATTTCTGTATAAAATGTTAAAGTATGAGTATACAGTGGTGCCTCGGGTTACGAAATTAATTCGTTCCGCGGCCGCTTTCGTAACCCGAAAAGCCTTCGTAAGCCGAATTGCCATAGGCGCTAATGGGGAAAAGCCGCGATTCCGTGCGAAAAAGCCGAAAAAAGCACCAAAATTTTTTTCGTAACCCGAAAAAACATTCGTAACCCGGAACAATGATTCCCTATGGGATTTTTTCGTATCCCGAAAATTTCGTAACCTGGGTATTTCGTATCCCGAGGTACCACTGTACAAGAATGTACAAACTAAAACACACACACTAAACAAAATATTTGTATCCATATTCTGTGTTGAGTAGTCAGACCAATGACTACATGTAAATGTAAGGGGAGACTGGTCAATGGAATTTAATGATGAGAGATGGGAGAGCACCCAGCTGTAGAACAGAAAGTTCTTGTGGGCAGTAGAGATCTTAGAACATAAAACTATCATAGAAATGGGGTCAGGGGGTTGGGAGAAACAGTATTCAGAGAATTCAACTCCTCCCCAAAGTATCATTTTTGCCAATTACTAATTTAAACACAGTTTAAAATTAAAACAAAGTAACCATTCAGAAAAGCCTTAGATTATGTTATTGGCTGCACACGCTGAAATGGTTATGAGAACGTGCCTTGAGATAATTTTGAAATAGTTATTTTGGCATTCTTCGGAGGAAGACATTGTTTCTCACCCCTTGCTTTTTAATGTTTTGTTTGAAAGTTGAGCAACAATGAACAAACAACATTGTTATGGCATACCAGACTTCTTGTCTAATCCTTAACAATGTAGGTATGAGATACTCTTACGTATTTGAACTCTTGGTTCAGGAAGGTGATTAACTCTTGAGCCTTTGTATAGGCTACTCTCATCTCTAAATAAAATTTCCACTGTTTGCTAATACCGGCGCAGTGCCACGGCAGGTGACAATGGTGGGAAATAGCCATGAAGCCAAGTTCTGAGATAGCCACTCAACTTCCCATGGCTCCTGATAGCATGCGCAGAACATGCTAGAGAATGCATACTCTTCAACACTGTGTGTGTGTCTGTGCCTTCAGGTTACCTGTTGACTTATGGTGACACCATAAATGTCATGGTTTTCTTAGGCAAGGAGTACTCAAGGGTGGTTTTGTCAGTTTCTTCTTCTGAAATATAGCCTATAGAACTTGGTATTTATTGCGATTCTCCCATCTTAGTACTAACCAGGGCTGCTTAACTTCAAAGATCAGATGGGATTTGGTGCCTTTAAGGTATTTAGGCCTTCCTTCAACATTATACAGATAAAAATGATGGGTATATCTAACCCCAAAACAGTCACTATCTGAACTCACTTCCTCACCACCAGAAATCTATATTTATTTTATACGTATTACACAATGCATGTACTTGAATAGACTACCTACATGAGGTTTCACTGAAATGTTTGGCCTGTTATTGAACTGATTATAATAATTTCCTTAAAATAATGTAACTTAACTATCCCCTGAACACAAAAGATGATAATGTTCAATAATGTTAGAGCTGACCATTCTTTTAAGATTCTACCTTCAGCAACATATATTACCTATCTAGATTATTATAGGTGCAAGGTAGAGATGGAAAGGAAGCAGTGTACAGGACATGTTTGTTTATCTCTGTGCATCCTAGCGTTAAGAAACTTTCCTTTCCACTTAGATATTTATATCTGGATACAAAAGAAAACAGAGCAGCTCTAGTCTTGGTATGTGGACAGGAGCATTTTTTAAAAGCACCCCTTTCTTTCTGCAAAAACAGAAACAGGACAAAATAGGGACAGTATGACAGATCTAATGTTATTTCTAGCACTAGCACAAAGCTCTAGTGCTTAAAAAAATACTGTTTTCAACTTGGAGCAAGTGTAAATTCCAGGTGTATTTTGTGCTTCTGCAGGCTGCTTCATAAGGACACTTATTATTATCCCATTGTGATAGGTATTTCTTTCAGCCATTTCACTAATGCTTGGGTAACTGCTAGTGACACAAAGCTACTTTCTCTATATTTTCTGGATACTACTCAGAGTCTGAAGTAGAATACGAACTGTTTATAGTACATAAGCATATATATGGAATATGCCCCCTTTTCTCCCCAGGTACCTGTTCTCTGGTCAAAGCTGTGATTAATGCATAGCTGTTGTTTTGCAACTGTTTTTAAAGGCTACTCTGAAGAGGGAGAAAAGCACTGTAACTTACTAGTAAACTGCTGGCAAGTCCTGCAGTCACAGCAACTGCTCTCTTTCCCAGCCAGTTGTCTCTTTGCATTGGTACACGAAGACCAGATTGGTCTTGTCAGGATGCCAGATTTAGCTCAGGGGTCTCCAGTTGCTGATCTCTGACTTATACCAGATTTCTCTTGCCTATCAAACATTTTTTAAAAATCATGAAGAGGAATCATCTGACTATGAAGAAAACTTAGCAATTAGTTTAGATTTATGAAAACGGTTTATGAACAAACAGAACAGTACAAGAACATACTGTAAACATAAATGCTTTCTTCTGTCATGCAGCTTGAAAATTATATCCAGGATAACATGAAAAAAGAAATGGTAGAAATCCAGCAGAATGCAGTGCAGAACCAGACGGCAGTAATGATTGAAATTGGCACAAACCTTTTAAATCAAACCGCTGAACAGACTCGGAAATTAACAGATGTTGAAGCACATGTAAGTAGTAATTTGTTTGACTGGTCTATTTATCTTGCAGTGGTTTGTAATAATTCAAGAATTCTCTCTCTCTTTCACACACGTACACACACACACCATTTTGAGATGAAGTTTACATGTTACACACACACACACCATTGTTTTGCTATGGAAAAGCTACAAGGAATAAACCGATGAGGATGGCAATGATTAGTCACATTCCTGTACCCCACCACAGAGGGGACCTCAAACTGAGAAGAGAATCTGATGAGAATCTAGATCAACTGCTGTGGTCCTTCCTTGCTTAGAAGGTTCCTAGATTATGCATCCTTACATATAACAACATTCTGTGAGGAAACTAGGAAAAACTTAGCATTTCAATAATTCTGATTTAACTGCAGGATAAATGAAAACAATATATTGAGTGGGCGAAAGTTTTGGAAAGAACAGGAAGCTACAAAGAAAAATAAATTATGATATGTTTTCAACTTGAAGTCCAAGTCCTCAATCAATTGTGGTTCTTTACGGGGAACAGAGAGGTTCCCATACTCATGCCTGGCTGGTGGATGGCCCTAAGTTCACCCAAAAAGAGTGGTTTTTACAGAGCTACCACAAACTGTTACATTTGCAGAACAAACAATGTAATACCCTGAAATAATAAATTTGTTTTAAAACTCCTTATATTATTCAAAATAGGTTACAGTAATTTTTGTTTTGTCAATGAACTTTTATATAGTCACATTAGCTTTCAAAGGATTTGCTAGTACATAGTTCATTTGCATTGTTGCTTTAGAGGGTTTTTGTAACTTTTTGATATGCGTAAAACTTAAAACATTCTATATATACCCCTAAGTAAGGTGAGAGAACTGTGGAATGCAACACTGAGGTTGTATTTTTCAAATCCCAACACAGAAACTCTTTGTTGTAATAAAATGATAGACCATGGAGACAGCTACACTAAAGAATGGCTCAATGTTTCTACTATGATATCACAGCGAATGTTATATATCATAGGGCCTTGGGAGCAGCAAATGAAACTGTGCACATTTACTTCACTGTCTGGAGAAAAATGGGGGTAGTAGCTATGTTGATCTACATGTACATTTTAAAGATCTAGAAGTCCACCAGGAGCAGGGTTTTTTATAACACTATCTTACTCATTTAAATATCAGACCACCTCAAAATACAACTAGAACTAAATTACCTCAATGAGTCCCTATTTCCGTGTCAGCTCAACCATTCTTTAAGTTCTACTGCCAAAGCCTTTCTATGTGTGTTTTTTCTACTAGAGGAAGGTACAAAGATTGTTTATTAGGAAAGTGTTCTTGGGCACAACATTCTTGTTATGAGATCCCCTTCTCAGAGTGGTTTCCCTGGACCAAAAAAGTATCATTTAGGGACCAGCAAATATGTGTTTTTTTTTACTTACCCAGGCTTTTAAAATAAATTTATTAATTTCATTATGCAAGTTTTAATCTGTATTCAAGTTTTATCTGCTAGGGTTTTTTGTACACTGCCTTGAAATATGAAATAAAGGGTAGCATTAAAATCTTTGTTAAAAAATAAATCTCCAGGAACAATATGGAAATACACTTAAGTGTGAAATCATGTCCTGAATGACTGTCCAACATGAAGGATGTGAGTAAATTCCTCCTGCCAGCTGAAGCCAAATTTTGATGAATTAAAAGAGTTGTTTTAAAACACAACGAGGGAAGTGTTATGGACTAAAGGACATGAAGCAGAATGGAACGGAAAGCAACACTCCACATGACAGTTCTCTTTCCTCATTCTTAAAAACAGATGTCATATTTGAGTATTAAAAGAATGCACCTAAGATGCAGATGCAAGTCACATAATACTAAAACTGAAACGATGGCAATGGTGATGAAATATGAAAACACACACACACACACACATACACAAAACCCCATGAGAATAGGGGGGAAAGATGAGGTAATTTTATAGGATAAGAGCAATGATTTAAATATTACAGGATATGATGATGAAGACATACTCCTGTGAACAAATGTGCATGATACTATAAACCAATTACTCTCTCTTAAAGTGATACTGTCACAAAAAATGCTGCCACATCTAGGAGGCCGTATGTGTGGATGTGCTTGGCTACATGCAGTAAATTATACAGTACTGAGAACAACTTAGGTTGCAAAATGCAGAAAGGATATTGGCAACATAAATTGCACTTAGTCTTATGACAATGTAGCCCTAAGTAAATGCCACCGACATTTTACCAAGTTTTGACTATCCTTTAATTCTGATAAATAAACATACTGTTATCTTGCATACTGTTCTAAATGTTTAATTCAAATGTGATTCAGAATTTAATTTCTCAAAATGTAGGTATTGAATCAGACAACAAGACTTGAGCTTCAACTTCTGGAACATTCCCTTTCAACTAACAAGCTAGAAATGCAGATTTCAGATCAGACCAGTGAGATTGGTAAACTGCAAGAAAAAAACAGGTACTAAGCCTTCCTGTGTGTCAATCTATTAAGAGCCATCAATTCTTCTTTTCCCCAGTTATGAAACTATATAGGTCTGTAAGTGCTTGTGTCAAAAAAATGTCATAAGTTACTACAAATTAAACATGCCTTTGTTAAATGAGCAGAAACGGACTAAAACTGAACCGAGTGATCCACACTAGGAAATGTAATTTGTGTACATGGAATTTGTGAACTCTTTAAAAGCTGTACAAAACCTTGATCGTACAAAGCAAACATACAAATACTGTATATGCAGCTTACATTAAAATAGGATCCCAAGAAGAAATAAAACGAACCATGTGCTGAACTGCCTAAGGTCTCTTCTGCTTGCTTATATAGAAACAATTTATAGTCTTCACTCTCAAAAAAATCCTACTGCCACTATTTTTTCCATTCCTAGTGATGAGCAATGCTAACAAAACTGACATACTGTTTGGAAGAGGAAAATGGTTGTACAGTTTAATAGCTGCGACCTGATCTTGTTCAGGTGCTTCAAACTATCTCCTGTCATCCCTTACCATTAGTCCAGCTGGATGGGGCTAATGAAATGCTTAGTTCAAAACATCTGGAAAGTACCAATGAGGTGATGATGATGATGATGATGATAATTATAATGATGATATCATCATCATCATCATCCTGGGAAAAAATGATGCAAGCTCATTTAATTGCCAACCAAAACCTGTTCATCTCGTTGCACTGGATACCACAACAATTTAATATCACTGTTTTAACTACTGAAGAGATAAAACATTTGATTCCAGTCTTGGTGACTGTTCCTTTTGGATCAGCTGAGAGTGCCTGCAACCATATTCAGTGCACAACATCAAAAGATCTTGAATTCCTTTTGTTTACCCAGAATAGTTGAGTGACAGCTGGCCAGCAGAACTGTTAACATTTCTTGCTGTGCCAGGATCACATTAAGCCAGCTGGAGAAGAGAAGGAACTGTGACCTTTCTTTGTCAATGAGCTTTGTGTTTGACCTGTAGTTGGCTAGTTCCACATGTAACAGAAATCAACATCATTGTTTTCCAAACTGGACTGTAACTTGCTACAATGTAAGTGATCAATAATGAATGCATGATTAGTCCATCTGTGCTGTTTTATAGGTCTTGATCTTCATAGTGAGAGCCTGCTATATTATGGAGCTGTTTTCTAAAATAAAAACCAAGCAAGTTCATATTGTACAGTCTCTAGACTTTACACATCATAGTATACTGTAGGACTGAATAGACAAACATTGTTATTCAGTAGGAATGCTATGCTGCAAGAACCTCCCTCAGTTCTAAGAAACAGTAACATTAGGGGGAAAGGGCATGTTTTCACATTTGTCTTCACTCTCCTGTTGTATTTATGTATGTTCCTGAAAGGTTTGTTTTATGCAAACAAAATACTTTACCCAAGAGGAGAAAAGTAAATATGACTTTAGGCTTACAATGTCATTTATCGTGGTAAGCACAGAAGTAGTGATAGACATTTATCACATACCATTTGCTACCTACTGAAACAGACACTGTTGCTGAATTAGTATATAATGGATCATATGCTATAAGAGATTCTTTCAGTATTAGTGGGTGAAAAGTAAAATGATGTTTAATCTCTGACCCAAGTATAACAAGGAGTTCTTCAGGATAATAGGAAAACCAGGAAGAGATAAAAACTCACATTAAAGATGCTACTAGTGGATGTCTACCAGTGTGATGGACACACTTCTCCTCCTCTCATCTCTGCAGTGCTTCCCCTACATTAGATCCGGGAAGTTTCCTAGTTTTAAGGACGCAGGAGGGAGGGCTGTAGGGGAAATCCCACCTCCTGGTTCATTGACAGAAGCAAATACATCAGTGAAATGACTGCACTGGATTCCACCCACAAACTATACACAATATGTTGTTTATACTTCAATAGAACACTAAGGTTTTGAAGATCATTCCAGAGGTAGTGCTAACACTAAAGTAAGAACTACTGCTCTGGTGGCGCAGTGGTTAAATGCGTGTACTGCAGCCATTCACTCAAAACCACAAGGTTGCGAGTTCAAGACCAGCAAAAGGGCCCAAGCTCGAATCAGGCTTGCATCCTTCCGAGGAGGTCGCTAAAATGAGTACCCAGACTGTTGGGGGCAAATTAGCTTACTTGCTAATTAGCTTACTTGCTGTTCACCGCTATGATCTTTGGAATAGCGGTATATAAATAAAACAAATTATTATTATTATTATTATTATTATTACAAGACTCACTTAACAACTGAAAAACCATGTGATCCAGGCTGTATTGGATTGATCTGGGAGAAGCACAACAAGGATCACATATATACAGCAATTCTGCAAGAGCGCTGAACAATATATGGTATTGAATATGTTGTGGCCAATGCCTACCAAAACCAAAGGAACAGCTGAATAGGACAGCAAGGTCTTGGGATTGGGATTTAGTGCTTTGTATAGATCTTTGGAGAGCCAGCATGGAGTAATGGTTTAAGTGTTGGGATATGACTCTGGAGAACAGGGTTGAAATCCCAGCTCAGCCATGAAAAGCCACAAGGTGACCTTGGACAAGTCACATGATCTATGCCTGAGGGGAAGGCAATGGCAAGCCTCTACTGAACAAAATGTTGCCAAGAAAACCCTATGATAGGCCTTATGGCTTTAGGGTCACCATAAGTTGGAAACAATTTGAAGGCACACAACAGCATATATCTTAGCTCTCCCCATCCTGTAGCAATAAAAATCAGAATAAAATATGCAAAAACAAAAAATACTACAGAATTTTCTGATACAAGTGAAAATTGTGTACATTGGGTTAATTTGCATCATTTATATATGGCGCTGAACAGGGGCAACCATGTCAGTGGTGTGGGGAATGGGCTCTGAGGTTTATTTGAGACTTCAAGGGACCTATCCAAGGTTCTGCACCCTGTTCTCAAAATAAGTCCAGTACCTTGGAGAGCTCCTTTAAAATCTTGAATAAGCTCTGAGCACACTGCAGATGGCTGAAAAGACAAACAATTTGGTCCAAGAACAAATCAAGCCTGAACTCTCCCTGGAAGCCAAGGTGACGAAACAGAGGTTGTCATACTTTGGCCACAGAATTAGAAGGCATGGCTCTTTAGAAAAGGCAGTGTGCTGGGAAATATAGAGAACAGTAGAAAGAGGAAGACTACATGACAAATGGTTAGACTGGAGGGAGGCCACGGGCATGAACCTGCCAGGTCTCAGATGAGAAGTTGAGAATAGGGGATCATGGAACTGTCTCAATCACGTGGACACCATAAGTCAAGGTTGACTTGAGGACAGCTAACTACAACAGATTTACCACACCACTGACATGGAAGTCACTGACCACCCCAGTGTAGAATTAGATTGTACAGTACAGTTCCCCCCCCCCTTGCACACTGTATGCACAGTTTTGGGAAGCACATTGGTACTGCAGTGGAAAAACACTGTTCCTAATGTGGTGACAGATCATGTAGTGATGCTGCATTCAAATACAATTAGCCCTCCAAATTTACAGCTTTGACTTTTGCCTCTTTAATTATTTGTGGACTTGAGTAACATGTTCTCTATAGGAATCCCTAGGTCCTCCAGCATGACTCTAAGAGAGGCTGACCATAAGAGTCAAATTGATGGACCTAGAGATTCCTTGGGGGGAAAAACCTGTCTCTAGTCATCTGTAGGTCCTCCAGTGCAATTCTGCTGGATGTTGACCACAGAGATCTGCCGGAGGGGCTAGAGATTTGTAGAAAGGTATTCTGTCAGGCCAAATAATAGTAATAATAATAATAATCGTCTTTTCATTTAACCAGTTTTCCCATTTTCATGGGGGTCCTGTGAACCTAACTTTAGTGAATGTGGTGGGCACATTGTAATCAAAATATATCTTGGATCAGATGTAACTTTGCCCCGAGAGAGGGAAAATATGTGAAGATCTCATCAAGTTGAGATTTCTTAATGGTAAATAATCTGAGGCAAGGCTGTATAACTGGACCATCATTGTCTTTTAACTGGATCAATTTTATTTTGTTAGTTTTGTCCACTGAGAAACATTGAACCATTCACAACTCTTTTCCCTTCTGCTAATATTTGTTAGCTTTTTAGAAAAAAAAGTCCTTGAAATGGAAGACAAACATACACTCCAGCTACAATCAATAAAGGATGAAAAAGATACACTTCAGTCATTAGTTTCCAAACAGAACTCCATCATCGAAGAACTAGAGAAGCAGCTGGTTACTGCTACAGCTAATAACTCTCTTCTGCAAAAACAGCAGCATGATCTGAGAGAAACAGTGCAGAACTTGTTTTCCATGATTTCTACACCAAATCGTAAGTGGACACACAAATTGTTAATCAGCTTTTTTCTTATTTTTTCTTCACATATAATTTTATCAGGCATGCATGGGCACATGTCCTCTATCTATCTGGGTATAAAGAAAAGGAACCAAAGTGACAAAGTGAGTTTGGCACTGCTATGAGAACTGGTTTGCCTACTTTTATGTGTGGGTGTTAAGACTTCATACCATAGTAATTCTGAGAATGAGTCACCCGGTGGGCCACAACAATCTCTGGTCCGGTGACAGTGTAATCACAGAGGAGTAAGTTCTGCCAAAAACAAATTTTGGTTGTTCTCTAGTATCAGAATTGAATTAACCCTTGGAGGAGTCAAACGGTTTTGGCGCTTATATAATACCAGAAGCAAAGATGCCAACAAAAACACTTCCCATTCCCTCAGTTTTGAGAATCGGAAGAATTTCTCTTATAGTCAGTCAATTGTTTATTGTATTTGAGTAAAAGCCATTACAAATAAAAAACCAATAAAACCCAGTAAAAGAATATATAAATACGTGCATGTATTTCCATATAAAACATAGATTAGTGAATACCCTGCACAATCTATAGCAATATCTTTCAGATAGTTAGGCATGGCTACTTTTAACAGCTTTAACAAATAAGGCTGTTTTGTATGTAACATATGGACCACTGTCCAGACGTAACTAATATATTTCATGTAAGAGCTTTCACCCCACAAGGAAGCCAAGATCTGTCCCAAGAATCTCTTCCTGGAGTTTTAATAAATAGAATAAATAGAAGTTGCCAGGGAAGCCATTTTGTCATTATTCAAAGATTAACTTCAGAAGAGATATACTAATCATCTAAATTACAATAATCCCCTCTAGTAAGAGCAAACTTATTCTTTGAGTGAAGAGTAACAGCTGGTTTGCAGAAGTCAAAAACAACAACAACCCTCAGGATGGTGCTGCTGGAACCCAAACACAGCCCAAAGAGGCCTAAGCAAGCCTAGGAGGGACAGAATACTTACTAGTGGTGTGTGTGTGTATGTGTGTGGGGATGCAAAAAGAAGGCAGAGAAAATGTAATGAAGCATCCTGGAAATATACATAGCTGGCTGGACAGCCAGCTGGCAGCCAGAACAGGAGCGCACTACATTGTAATAGTTTGTTTCTGGGCCTAGTTGTAGCTACAAATATTTAAACAACAGTTCAAAACAATTTTTTTCTTTCTTTCAGCAAAACCAAAGTGCTTTATAAGACTAAAAATAGTCTTTTAAGAACATTTCCAAAAGTGTGCATGTTTCTGCTGATAGCAGTGCACAAACAAGTAAACAAACCCTGTTGGCTTTGGCACCCATGTGGAAAAAACAAATCCTGAACAATTGCCAGAGTCAAGGGGGACACTTCTAAAAGTGTCAACTATCAAAGAAGTGTGGAAAAACAATTAGAAGCCTGGAAGCAAGCTTGTATTTTAAGCAAACAAAATGAATAAACCCTGCCTGAACAGTAAACACTTTGCAAAGCTGAGTGAAAATGATTCATGAATGCACTGGGGGATAGGATGTTATGAGAATGGTGATATCTTAGAGAGATTTTTCACCATAGAAGCTCTTCTTACTGGGTTATTCTCACTAAGGATGTACAATTGGGGTGACAGAGAGAGACCTCCTCCTCATAGTAATGTTACACAGGCCTAGGGAATCCTACAGAATAGGGGGAACTGTGGGGAGTAGTGTAATTCCTTGAATATTGAATGGAAGAGCCAAACCCTTCTGCCAAAGGAAGAGAGACTGAATCCAATCAACATGTCTTCATATTCTTCATTTTTAGCATCCAAGAATGCTTTGGTGGCTGGAGAAGAACAGATCAATTTCAAGGACTGTGCTGAAGCATTCAGATCAGGACTTACAACCAGTGGCATCTACACACTGACAGTGCCTAATACAGGAGAGGAGAAAAAGGTATTGTGTTTTCTTAAGTTTAATCAGAATGAGATTTTTTTTCCAGGATCAAGAGTCTCCTGAAAGAGAACTGACATTCTTTTCTACAATCCATCTTTGAGTAAACCACCCTAATACTGACAAGCTTTTTCAGACCCACCATGATGCATGCACACATGAACCCTTGGCTAATTGGTTTTGAACGAGTATACTAATTTTTCATAAACTCATGAGATCATTTGTTGCTGATTTATTCAGAACATCTGAAGGTGAGAGAGTTGTACAGTATTAGTGAAAAGGCAGGACAATTCTACAAGCATCCTATCAAAGCTGCACTACAAAATAAAATCCAGCAGACATAATCTATACATCTGAAATTATTTTACTAATTAGCTGGAGGACTACTTCCTTGTCAGAACCAGCTTTCTGCAAATGCTTTGGCAAGCAGTGCACATGAAGAGAGTTACTCAGGTCAAACGGCAATAAGTGAATATTAATGGAAGAGCTTTGTAGAACCTTGCCTATCAAATCATGGAAATTGGAACAAATGTCCTCTGTTTTGGGCCCACTCCATATCGTACCCACAACTGTGATGTAGACCAGTCATTGGTTAGGACATGGACAGGCAAAATATGAACCACAATTTCCAGTATTCCTCAGCATGGCCTATGATGGCTACTGCTGATAGAAACTGCAGTCCAACACCACCAAGAAGGCTGCACTTTGCCTTCACTTTCTTTAGGGACACAGAATAGGCTGTACAGCTGCACAATCCCTTTGCAGTCCCCCATTCATTTTTAAAATTATTCCCTCTTCTATAGCTTAAGGAACAGCCATTACCAAACCAGGACATTGAGGAATAAAGTAATCAAAAGAAAACTATCAAGAGGTGTTAGCAGAGAAATTCCTTTAGCTTGTTTGAACTTGTTTCTTGTTGTTGTTGTTGTTAATTGCCTTTGAGTTGACTTCAACTCATGGAGACCCCATGAGTGAGACACCTCCAAGCCTGTCTGTCCTCAGCTGTTCTGCTCAGGTCCTGTAGGCAGAGGGCTATGGCCTCCTTGACTGCATCTATTCATGTGGCCTTCCTTGCTACCCTCCACCTTTCCTAGCATTTCTTTTCCAGTGAATCACTTGCCATCTCAATGTGGCTAAAGTATGACAGCCTCAGTTTGGTCATCTTGGCTTCCAAGGAGATCTCAAGCCTGATATGCTTTCGTACCCATTTGTTTGACTTTCTGACTATCCACAGTATGCTCAGCACTCTACTCCAGCACCACATTTCAAATGCGTTGATATTTTTTTCTATCAGCTTTCTTCACTATCCGACACTAGCATCTGTACATGGTGATGGGGGATACAATGGCATAGACTATCCTTACTATAATGTTCAGTTTTATATCTTTGAACTTTAGGACTTCGTCTAATTCTTTCATATCATAAACTTCAGGGCAGGGAATATATCTTCCCTTCTGATTTCTTGACGGCAATCTCTGTTCTGGTCAATGCTGGATCCAAGGTATAAGAATTTCTTCTGTTTATGTTGAAATTCTTTATTGTTTAGGTTGAATTTACTAAATCCTCTCTAGTCATTAGTTTTGTTTCCTTAAACGTTCAGCATTAAGCTTGCTTTTGCACTTTCTTCCTTAACTTTCCTCAATAAATGTTCCAAGCCTTTGTTGCTTTTTGTAGCATTGTGTTGTCTGCATATCTTAGTTCATGTTCCTTCTTCCAGTCTTCACTCTTCCTTCTTCTGAATCTACATCTCCTCTTCGTATGATATTTTCTGCATGCAAGTTGAACAACTAGAGTGATAGTATACAGCCTTGCCTGAGCACTTGTGATCCATTCTATTTCTCTATATTCTATATTCAGTAGCCTCTTGTCCTGAGTATAGGTTTCTCATCAGGTAGATAACCACAAAATTCATACCACTAAACAAAGCAATCAACTTTAAAATTTAAACATTTTTTTCTCTATTTGGCAGTCTTGATTGGTTTCATTTACGACTTTAATACTCCACCCAATGAGCTTTAGATAGAATCTGTCAGCTATGCATATTTCAAACTGTCCTCAGGTTTCTACCTATCACAGTTTTACTATTTTCGGGTCAAACACTTTGTTTTAAAGAATGTGCCACCAAACAAGGTCAGTGTTAGGCCAGCAATTAGGCAGCATGACTGATACTATTTTTATTCCCAGACCTGCTATATGGAGTACAATGATTATAGTGTTTAGACTTCCTCATAATGCATGCTATTTGCAGAAGGAAAAGTTTAATGGATTATCTCAGCCTTCGGAGTGCAATCCATCAAACACTATTATTGCAGAGTTCATTTCAATGCAGCTTGCATGGAGCCCTATATAACATCCTTGGAAAACTGAAACTTTCCAGAAGCAGTCCTGGTGGATTTCACTCTTCATTTAGAAGTCACAGAATTATTACCATTACCTTTATAGAGGAAATGTTGATGACATTTTGTCAGAAAAGGCTAGGCTTCCAAATTATTCTTTCAAGTTGCCATATATTTCAGCTGTTGCTGAGGTTATTTTATATTATGTTCTGAGCAAAGAAACAGAATTACCTTTTCTTTGCCAGACCGCAGCTGTTTATGTTTTGACCTTTTCCTGTTAATGCCCGCTCTGGCCTCTCCAGAGATATATAAACATTGCCTGTACAATGTACATTACTGATCTTGTTTTTCCCCTCACAAGCCTTCATTAGCAAGTGCAACATAAAACTGACTTGCTTACTTCTTTGTCCAAAATTTACTACTGTGCTCTTTTGATATGATCTCATTTTCCCCTTTTCATAAAATTAAAAAACAAACAGTAATTTAATTTCATATTATATTTAGACTTTACAGGGAACATTTTGAGAAATTACTTTAGGCAGGCCAACAGGACATAGTTCCCCTACTCCTACTTCCACATAATAGCAGGCTCCCCTTGCCACAACACAAAAGTGACAAACTTAAGAAGCTGTTTGCTCTGAGCCATGGAGAGCTGGTGCTTGAGAAACAGAAGGCCAAAATTTTACTGGACGTGTTGTTTTTCAAATTATGGCTTTCGTCTCGTATTTTGTGGAATTTATATATAGTATATTTCTAAAAAAACCCGCCAAGCCTGTGCACTTCAATAACCTTGTGAATTATATGGTAGTTTAACATTTAATGGCAACATCTATTTGAAAAGCTCAAGAGACAATCTTTCCTTTCTAAAGCTTAAATTATACCCTCTGGTAGTTAAAATGTCCAAACCTATCTTGTTCAGAAAAGTGAAGAGTTACAGAAAATAATATCTTGAAAATTTTATTGTGATTAGTCATGCATTTTGGGGGGAGACAATATGCTCCTTTCTATTATATTTTTAATCCACCCCGTGATTATACAGTACAGGCTTCTGTCCCCGAATGATGCTTCCACATTTTCAGCTATATGTAAGTCTCCCTCAGGATAACAGAGGAAAGACTTCAAATACAAAAACAGAAATGTTTTGGAAACCAAAATTGGCAGAAAGTTACATGATCTGCTGGAAAGAGGCTTTAGACATTTCTAACCACTTCTGGAATATGCTTTAATTGCAACACGGAGTAGTTAAACATGCTCCTATCTATGCACTCCTATGTACAAGCATGAGATTGTGCACAATGATTTTCTTTACCAAACAGATGTCTGGTTCTGATAAATTTAAGGAAACTGATCAACCCCAAATTAGTGCCATTCAGGCTTCCAAATGGATGACCATCAGGCATCTGACTGTCTGTGTGCAAGTAAAGCTGTATTTATTTGGTCACATTCTCACTCTGAAGTGAGGTTTCTGGCCTGAATTTTGATTGTTCCCAACCAGAGTAGATTCATTGAATCCAACATTGAATAGTGAATAAACACATAAGTAAATAACATCAGTACACTAGGTTTTACTCTACTGGAGACTAATAATAGGATTCACTCTTAACACAGTATTCACTATCTTGTTGTTGTTGTTGTGTGTGTGCCTTCAAGTCACTTCAGACTTAGGGCAACCCTCAGGTGAACCTGTCACAGGGTTTTAATGGCAAATGTCTTCAGAGGGGGTTTGCCATTGCCATCCTCGGAGGCCGAGAGAGTGTGACTTGCCTAAGATCAGCCAGTGGGTTGACATGGCTGAATTGGGATTCGAACCTTAGTCTCCAGAGTCATAGCCCAAGCACTCAAACCACTACGCCAATTCACTACATATGTGCTGGATAATGGCAACAATGTTTTGTTACCAGATTGGTTATTTTACAATACTCCCTACCACCATCTTTACAGACATGCATATGTGAATTATCTTTCCCATAATATTAGATACAATGAATAGGATGAAGAGTAAGTAACCTCTTTGCTTGTGGTGTTCTAACAGGCATATTGTGACATGGAAACCAGTGGAGGAGGTTGGACGATAATTCAACAACGTTCAGATGGCAGTGTAGACTTTGACCGAACATGGGCTGAGTACAAAACGGTAAGACATAATGACTTTTGGACTAGTTCCCAAAGCCCTAGTAAGGTCAATGGTAGGGAATTGAAAGGGTTGCAGTCCAAGCCACTGGGAGAAGAAGGTTCCTCATCTCTATCATGAGAATATAACAAAGTAAGTTCTTTATTCTCTATTAATTTAGCTTTTAATACACTTCTGAACAGTCTTGATTAAACCTTGGCACATTTTTCTTCATGCTTCTACTGATGTCATCTACCTCAATTTCTAGTTTTAATATCTTTCTCTGTTATCCAGAATCCTTTTCATTTGAGAAGCCAAGAAATTGAAACCAGGCTCTTCTGCATTCAAACCACAGGTTCTGGATGCTGAAGATGGCCTACATTTCTTTGACCTATGTAGTTGTCTTGTGTGTGCCCCAGTGGTGAGGTTTTTGGGTATCCCGGTGATTGTTCCACATTGATTTCTTCTGAACAATCTTACTTATATTTTGGTTGTTTGCATTTATTTACAAATATGCAGCTTGAGCAGAGGTGGAGGTTCCCAACATCAATACCTAAACAGATTCTGTTCCCTCTGGTTTTGGGGGGAATTCCAACATACCTTCCATCTTCTGATTTTGGAAGCTAAGGAGAATCAGGCCTGTTAGTACTAGGACTGTTAGTACTAAGGAGAATCGGGCCTATTAGTAATGGTACTAATAAAGATGTTTCTTCAAGCTGAACTAGAATAATTTTAAAGTGGATTCTTTCCATCCACAGGGGTTTGATTCTGCCCCCCCATCCCGTCAGATGGCAAAAAGCATGGATGGTTGTGCCCCATTTTAATCAGTGGCAGCGATCTGCACGAGGAAGTGTCAGTACATCTAACTGTGCACATGCTGCCATTAAATAATATGGGGTGTGGTGATCAATGAGCAGTCAAATCCATGGAATGCCAGCCTGCTAATAAGAAGGGTCAACTGTACTTGTTTCTGGAGAAACCTGTATGAAGGATTTTTGCTTTTTAAATCAAAATTAATTTGCCATTGTAGGCTGGTAACAGACCGTTGTTTAATTTGCAGTGTTTTTTTTTCAAAACATGGCTACCTGTAATTTCTTCTACCTTTAAATTTGTATTTGTTGAACTCACCTTCTCAAAAACTGGGAAAAATTCAGTCAACTCCATCTATACATGGGCTTGCCATCCACAGATGGCCCTATCCCATTCTCCTTGATGGCGGTGTGTGCACACAGCCACACCAATGCAGTCACGCGCATGTCATGTCACCATTGAGGAAAACAGGACTTGTGGTCTTGCAGAATTTGCCATCTGTGTGGTGGTGGTGGGGGCTCTGGAACAGAACCCCATGCAGATCCAAAGGGGCAACTGTACCTAAAAATTATGGAGCTGCAATAACCCTAATGTTACAGGCTTATGGCCATAACCCCCCCCCCCCAAAAAAAAGCATAAACAGATGAAAGAAAAACAAAACTAACCCATGTTTTCTATTTGGATTACAGGGATTTGGGAATCCTTCTGGAGAACACTGGCTAGGAAATGAGCTAGTTTTTCAACTAACCAGCCAGAAGCAGTATGCTCTTAGAATATACTTGAAAGACTGGGAAGGAAATGAGGCATATTCCTTATATGAACATTTTTATCTAGCAAATGAAGAACAAAAATACAGGTAAATCAACACTGAAATAAATTTAAAGTTTCTTAGACATGAATATACTGATTGTATATGTGTAAGAGAGGGGGGTTGAAACAAACCACCCTGAAGGGGTGGCTTTAAGGTGGATGGGGGCTGCAGCAACTGCATGCCATGGCCTCAAGCTGCCTTTTTGCCAGCCCAAAAAGAAGTGGCAAACAGCCACTCTTTTTTGCGCTAGCAAAAAGCTGGCTTTTCCTCCCCACTGTGGTTGGAAGCTGGCTTTAAGGCACTCTGGTGGCGTGCAGCATACACATGCTGTGCTTCCAGAACACCTGGAAGCCAATTCACGTCCGGGCAACTGGGCGGCTTGAAGTTGGCTTCTGGGCATCTTAGGGGTGTGCACTGTCTGTATACCATGCCCCCAAGACGCCCGGAAGCCGGCTTTTTATATCGGTCTGTTTCACACTGGGGGGGAGGGGGTAAGAACCATGTATGAAACATGGAGTGAGGCATAACCTTCCATTCCACTTGGACTATAGACCACTAGCATGCTTATATATAATTTAGACAAGAAAAAATCCTAGAAATGTGAAGAGGAAGCTTTTCTCCTGGAGAATTATTAAGTTAAATGCACCCCAGTTTAACAACAATGTATAGCACAGCCTCATATATATGTAGTTAAAAACAGAAGTCACTCTTATGTTTGGATTCACCAATAAAATAAAATAAATCAGGAGTATTATTTTATGTTAATTATTTGTATCAATCCTATTTCTCAGGACTACAGTTATCCTCAGTTTATTCATGTATTAAACACCTTTTCCCAGAACAGAATGGGGAAGGGGATGATATGCTGCTCTCCAGTGCAGCAACATGATTAATTTCCTCTCTTGGGTTCCCATTAAGTGAGAGAACAAAAGGCTACAACTTACCCTGGAGAGCTTGGTTTTTATAAATGTAAAAATTATCATTAGAGTGGGAGGGAACCTACATTTTCCTTTCTCTGGAAACCTCAGTGAAGAAAAGACAAGAGTACAACTATTTATTTTCCTACTTACAGAAACAATGAAGTCACTTAAATAGGCCACTTTCTGCCTGTGGTGAAGAGTTCCATCCTGCTCACCATGGTGGCTCCTAAAATGCCTATTGTCTTGGTTAAAATCTACTGTCAGTGGTATTACTGCTGGCAGTAGTATGTGTCAGATCCTAAAATTACCCAAGTTCCAATTATCTTTGGAATTGCAGGATCCAAAGGTCCTTTCTTCACCAGACACAATCCTGGATCAGGCATCCTCTTTCCCATAGGCTAGTATAACTATTCCACTCCTTTCCATGTCTGAAACTCAAGTTGCAAGGAAGACTTGTGGAACTGAACAGGGAAGGCAAAAGAAAAACCTCTCACACCCTGCGAGCCAGAAGGTCTTTGGAACTAGGGTGTGTGCATGTGTGTGCTGGTGGAGAGAACTAACATTTCACTACAACTCTGCTTAGGAGTGATCTGTTAAACATTTATGGGTCATAGCAATATCCTACAGAAAGCTGTAGATCTTTCATGGCTAGGAAGCAAAAAATCATTCTGACTCCAACCCAAATATTTCCTCATCTGGAACTAGTTGGACTCTACAGCAGGGATTCGTATTTTTAAAATTAAGGCACTATAATGTTTAGAAAGGTAACCTTTGCAAAATGGGCCATTACTCTTGTCCATTTACATTATTAAAAAATATTTTCTACAGACAAAAATGGCTATCTGCAAATACAGTTCCTTTTGAAATGCAACCAAGTTTTTGAGCCATGAAATAGTGTGTTTAAAAATATGCTTGACTGATGAAACAGATATATTTTTACAGTCAACCTAAGTGTTTAGCTATACTGTAACATTATTTAAGACCAATTTCTGCTTATCATTTCAAAACCTTGAAATACAAAACAGTAGAAGAAAAGCCAAACATAACATTGAAACACTGATACATATGAATTAAAATGCAGACTGACAAAGACATTCTACATCAGCTAACAATAAAATCTTCCTCATCCCAAGAACAGGATGTACTATGTAAGGTCCATAAGTCTGCATGTAACTATAGAGTACAGTAACCTCCTGTTATTTTCCACCTTGGATGCATGAATGCTGCCCCAAAACACTATGGAGAACCTTTGACCTTCCAGTTGCTTTGGACTACAACTCTCACAATCCATTCTGATTGGCTATGTTTGCTTGAGACTGCTGGGACTGCAGTCCCACATCTGGAAAAGCCAAACTTTTAAACAATGCACGTACATCTCACAGAAGCACCATATTAGAGAAGGACATATTTTGAGTGGGATGGATGAAAGAGGAAAGGCATCTTTTATGAAAGAACTGAAATCATGTATCTTTATTAAAAGCTCATATTGAAAAATGCATTGTATGATGAGGGCTACTTTTTCCCTTTATGAAGCACTTTATTGTTAGGCATTCTTATCACCAAGAAATTAAACATTATAGTCATTTATGGTGTTCATAAATGGATAAGTAATAATTAACACTGAAACAATTAAAATCAGAGAAGATGAACAAAAGGATTTGCATTTTCTGTCTCCTCCACTCCACAGACCTAAACTGATACACGCCAGAGGACATAATTAGAAAAATAACATTTTGATTACATGCATATTCAATGCAAACTTCTTAGACAAGCTGTGACTCTGATGCAGATTAGAAGATTATTTGGAACTGGGTTGTTTGTGTGATAAGGAGGCACCACCAGTAATTTCTAATACTGTACAGTACACATAATTCCATCTGTTGTTTTGACATTATGATCCTGGAACGCAGGCAACTGCACGATAGTTTAAAAAAATCCATTCTACTTAAAAAAACAACTGCCTCCTCTGCAAAAAACAAAGCAAAACAAAGCCCTAGTACAGCAACTCAGGAGCAAACAGGTTATTCCTTTTCCAGAACAACATATTCTGTTGACAACAAGTCCCTGGCAAATATTTTGCAAAAGACACAGTGGAGATCATTAACCAGAGAACTGCACAGGATACTTCTTCGAAAATACTTCCTCTCTACTGCAGAACCACAACAATCGCTTCAACATGTATTTGCTTTTTCTACAGGATCAACCTTAAAGGACTTACTGGTACAGCCGGCAAAATAAGCAGCATAAGCCAGCCAGGAAATGGGTTTAGCACAAAGGATGCAGACAATGACAAATGTATCTGCAAATGCTCACAAATGCTAACAGGAGGTAAGAGTAGCATTTTCTACTCTTCCTATTTTCACACTTTTCCTATTTCTATTGGCACTCCATCAATCTGTAAAGCAAACTGTTGGCGAATTTTGTTTTGCAGAGAGATGCTATTATTTTACTCTCCGCTTTTCATATTCTGCTGCTTACTTTTGAATAAGTAGATTCATGAACCAGATGAGGATCATTCACAGCACTAGTATACTCCAGACATTATGCCTACCAGAATGCACCCTTCCACATCTGGCACAGATCAGATATGTAGAGGCAGAGAAGACGTGAGAAAAGATTGGGGGGGGGGAATAAACAAAACCCACCCACCCCCCTTTTGCACCAGTCTGAAGTAATCAAAATAGTGCAAGAGCATTAAGTTAAGATATAAGAACAAAGAATTAAGATCCATGGCTCAAAAAAGATC
This sequence comes from Sceloporus undulatus, assembly GCF_019175285.1. Lineage (NCBI taxonomy): Eukaryota > Metazoa > Chordata > Lepidosauria > Squamata > Phrynosomatidae > Sceloporus > Sceloporus undulatus. The sequence goes on along the minus strand of NC_056522.1, from coordinate 141,333,413 downwards.
TCAGGATGCTACTTAAGATTAAGGTATTGGAATGTGACTCTGACAAAAGAAATAGCAGTTTAAGCTTCATCCAGGATTGCACATTCTTCATTCCCCTTTCTTCCTTTACTACAGATATAGTATGGAGACTAAAGCCATTTACTCACTTGTGGATTAACCACAGTGTGTGAAAACACAAAATACATATAATCAAAGAAGATTTATCATCTGAATCTTTCTGTATCCTTCCTGCTTTATATTAATACAGAAATGTACTGAAAATAATTATTTGTAAGTCCCACATGAACACTAAAATTTTGTACTACTGACTTTTGAATGTCAAGACTTGGAATCTACAACCTGTTGATAACATCATTAAGTACTGAAAATTACCAGTAACACCTTGTCAGCATTAATATAAACCAGTTGTGGAATGCACATCAGAATCATAAGTTTTGTTTTAAAAAATATTTTCAATAGATCATTTAAAATGTTTTCTTTTAAATCATTTGAAACTTATTTTATATTATTATTATTATTATTATTATTATTATTATTATTATTATTATTATTATTATTTATTGCAAAAGCATAAGCTGCTTCACAGACCTTCCACTGGGGACATTAGTGAATGTCCAGTGTATGGAATTAATCTGCCCAGAGCCTGTAGACCAATGGTTTCCAAACGGTGCTCTTTAAGGGATTTTAGACTTCAGCTCCCAGAATTCCAGACTACTGGCCAACACAGCTGGGGCTTCTGGGAGCTGAAGTCCAAAATCTCTTAAAGGACACGGTTTGGGGACCACTGCTGTAGACTATACAGGAATTCTGGCAATTCCTATGCAGATCATTGGTGGGATCAGCACAAACAACACAGTGATAACAACACCAAAGATGCCATACTGTAAGAGGCACCATTCTTGCTGGGCAATTCTGGGAGTTGTATTTCAGTACAGTATTTCCAAGCATGGTACATGCCTCACAGAATAGAGGTGTTTTCTGTTAGCTCATGAGCAGCTGTTGTTAAGGAAGACGATGTGGGGTCACACTTGAACTAATGGCTTAGACTGAGATCTGATATTAGGAGACAATTTTAATACATATAGAATATGCTGTGCACAAGTAGCTATCCATTCTTTTTCCAGAATTCTCTTTAACATTTTATTCTTTTTAAAAACAGGATGGTGGTTTGACGCATGTGGTCCTTCCAATCTGAATGGTGTCTATTATCCACTGCGACAGAACACAAACAAATTTAAAGGGATTAAGTGGTACTACTGGAAAGGAGCAGGCTATTCTCTCAAGGCCACAAGTATGATGATCCGACCGGCGGATTTCTGAAAGTATTTGCACTTGCATACTGAAATAACTTCAAAATACTTCACTTGACAAGTATTCCAATTTTAAACAGCTACAGATCAAACTTGACTGCTCTTCCTGCCAAGACAATATGCTTAAGTATGCTGCAGGAATCACGTCCTGAATTAAAGGTTCAGGACGGTTAAATGTCAAGGAACTAGAGATATCTGATGGAAGAATGATTTGGCAAAAAGAAAGAGCTAGAAAGATGCTACCCAAGTTTAAGGACTACAATGTCTTCAGCATTTATAGCACATGAGCATAACTGGAACTGTGAAATACATCTAGATCATCATATACAATTACCAAGCTTAAGAATTTTTATGCTTTTTCACCGAACTCTAAGTGCCTCCTTAAAAAGACACTCCATTGTAAACTATATCCTACTCCTTTCTCATGCCATAGTTGTAAGTATGTAGATAATGTGGTGTTTTGTAATTAATTTCTGTATTTAGATTCTTACAATTAGTAATCACACATTCAGGGATATTTGGTAGCACAGGCTAGTATATTTAATATGCTTTTGTAATATACATACATACATACATACATACCTATGTATATTTCTCCACTTTACATGTCTTCTTTAAAAGTCCAGTACTGTGTATAATTAGATCACATTTTTTATTTCTTAAAATGTCCTGAATTTGTATCAATATTTTAAGACTGAAATATCCCTGCAGCTGATAAGAGTTTTATTATGTGACTGAAATATAATTTGTACAAAAGTGACCATTTTTCTTTCTCAGTTCCTTTATTTTAATATTACTTGGTAATTAAAATTACTCAGTATTTTGAATACATTTTAAACAATCCCAAACCAAACAACTTTTGCTTTCTCTAGCTGAAAATTAGCTACTGATGAAAAGTTTCAAGTGTGCATATTCCTTTACCAATGAGTATTCATCGAGGAAGGAAAGAAGATAGCCCTATCTATCAACATTTGATCTGCAATGCTGTAAACAAATCATTATCCTCTTGATTTTGCATGATAAATGTGACTTTTTCTGAGTAGCTTTTAAAAATGAGCTTTTATTACTTACAGGAGCTGCAGGGAAATCCACTGAGAGCTCACAGGGTTCTTCAGAAATCCAGTGGCTGTATTCTAGAGACCACAGCACCTACAAAGTAAAGGGGAGGAAACTGTAACCAATAGTTGTATTCAAAAGCAATGAAGTAGGACTTTTTTGAATATATTATAAAAAATAAATTAGGAGCTGAGTGGCCACTGCAAAAAACAGTAGTATGATTTACACACACTATGGCAAAGAAAATACTGTACACCATATATAGTTTAGTCTATTTAAACATTTCTTAGAAGTGAAAATTTCAGCTTAACAAATACAAACTGAACAATGATATGCTGGCAATGTAATGGACATAAATCTGAGGCAAGGAACTGGACTCTAATAAAAGTATGAATGGAGGTTTCCAAGTCTGTTTCTGGATGCATAATGCTATTTCAGGTGGCACACAGTGGCTTTTTCAAATTTTGGATCAAGCAGTTGATGCCTGAGCTGTCACAAAGCCTTCTTGGGGTACTCCCATTTTCAGAAATTTGCTTCATAGCAAAGGGAATATTTTTTTTCAAGAACACAACCCAAACATCATTTTGAGAATGAGAAAAAGTTGCCTGGTCCTTGGAATCCAGCCCAGCCCTTCCATGTTCAAAGAGCCACACAAGAATACCAGTGCTAACATTTTACAAAATTTTATTTTGGAAGGTTTTATGAGACATCCTGATAATCTGAAAAATGAATTATGATCATATTTTTTAAGCAAGTGGACGCAGGTATACTGTAGCTGCAGTCATTCAGGAAATGAATGAATGTGTCTTGTACCTTTAAGGATGAACAGTGAGATTCTGTTTTCCCAGTGTAGCCCTGTGAACCTATCCAAACACTCTCCCTTTAAGCTGGTTTGGGTGAAGTTCCAGGACAGTGTTTAATGTGCTAAAAATCCAGCAGCTAGAGAAATAGCTTGGTGGAAGCCAGAAACTCTGTTCAGTGTGATATGGAGTGCCGTCCACTTTTGCCAGAGGTCTAAAACGGTAGGTCTAAAAGGTATTAACCTCAGGATGTGGGAATACATTTTGAATGCAACACATAATTGTCACAACATGTTATGTCATTATTTAATGTCTTTTGCATCATTTTCTTGTAGCAATGGTCCCAGATGTTTTACTAGCTGAGGGAAAGAATATGATGCCCCTTACCACAATTCCATGTAGAGAGGCAACTGTTAAATTTTACCCTATCATGGGTGACGGGACAGTAATTCCACTGGAGAATAGGCTAAGAGGTGGGGGGGAAGGGCCAAAGAAGTTTGTGACGGACCCAGTTGTCCTCCATCGAAGACTGCTATTGGGATTACACAAATAGTCTGGCTTCCTTGCAGAAACTAGTACACCTTTCTCAGCTGTAACTTCTCAGTAATTACAGTAGCTGTGACTGCAGTCTTCTATTGTCAGTGATGTACAAAACTGAGTATGTGTGAAACAAAAATCAAAACCATTCATTGTTAAATCAGTCAGTAGTCAGCAGCTGGGATGTTTATAACAATGATTTAACAGGTCCAGTCCCGGAAGGACCATTACAAAAGGATTTTAACAAAAGATCAAAACAAGAGGACCTTAAAACTGTTCAATGACTTTTTCCACAGGAACAATATGACATCCTTTACAGTAACCTGCTTAAATGTGTCATTTCCTCCACTAGCCTTTATTTAAAATAAGTAGCAGTTTCAATGTATGCCTCTTTATTTTTCACCAATAAAATATTTAACACTTATTATCTGGTAAATAAGGCATGAATTTCATTAATACTATCAAAACTTTTCTCAAATGCCTGTAGATGCATATTAATCCTTCTCAATTCTGACAAGTTAGTGGCCCTGAAGGACTTACCCTGAATGCAAAAGGGGTCCCAAATTCAATCCCTGGAATTTGCAGGTAGGATAGGAAAAAAATTCTTCCTGAACCTTTGGACAGCACTTTCATGTCAATGATACTGGACTAAATGTACCAATGATCTGATCAAAGCTTTGAAAAATCACTTTTAAGTACCCAAATTCTCAGAAATCATTCAGTTAGCTTGGTCAGTGGATTCTGGGAATTGTAATCCAAGCAAAGAAAAGGAGATTATTCTAATTCTAGATCTGACTCAGCATATATGTAGTAGCTTCCTATGTTAACCCTCTGTCCCTCATCACCCTTCATATCCATGTTGTCAGAAAAGAAAGTCAATGTCACCCCCCACTATTCTTTTCTTTAAATTCCATATGTTTTAGGAGAACACATATCTTTTGTGTGGCATTCCACTTGGGGTCATATTAAGCCCCTGGACACTGAAAGTTCTGCCACCACACCCTGCCCCATTGATTTCAAGAGTCTGAAGTCTCATATCCTGACCAGTATACATAAAATGGGACATTTAGGGCACAGCAGGCAACTGGTTTTTGATGTCATGAGACTAGTAAACATGAGTCCTTTAAATTTATTATTGTGTTACTATTCTTGCCAGGAAAAGGGAGAGTTGTTTCTGGCCTCATTAGCCAAAATAACTTGGCTGGCTGTAAACATTGTGCACTAAGACTTTGGAGGAAGGAGGAAGGCTTCATTTGTTGCAGACAGAAAGTCTTATACTGGTCTTACACTCAGGTCACTTTGACCAATGCCAATGGAAGCTCAATTGGAGAGAAAAAAAAATATTTTGCTATGTCACAACATACATGGCAAGAATGTGATTTCCTATTGCTGAAACATTACAAGTGGCCTGTCAATTTTCAGAAATGTTCTTTTTATGTGCCTTCAAGTCAATTCTGACTTATGACACCCTACCCTAAATTTACTCACTGTCAATCTACCCATATTTTACTTCACTATTTTCTTGTTCTTTCATTATGTACATAATGTATTTCCCCCATATTTTTAAAATGTTCTAAAGTAATATACAGAAATGGTTGCTATTCAAAGCACTCTCTAGGTAAGGCAATAACTATACTGGTTGTATTTATGATCCTATTTGATCAGAGATAATTTATTTGAATACGGTTCTATGAATTATAATCCATCTGTTACATAATTCCTCTGATATTGGAGACCTTTCCATTTCTGCAGTTGTATTTGGTTCTGGGAAATCTCTGTATAGAGAGATTTCAATGTCTTTTATTTTTATTCATTTTAAAATCAGCATCTGTAGCTAAGCTGACTATTCACTTGAATGCCTGTGCTGTTCCTATCATACTTCATTACATTTTTTGTAGTAAAATGGGGGAATGCATACTTATTTGGGGAATTTATTTTTATGTTTGGCATTGGGGCATATTATACTGGAACCAACTGTAACACTGTAAGTTTAAAACTTAAATGTGTAAAACACAGAGACATAGTGTGTGTGTGTGTGTGTGTGTGTGTGTGTGTATTCCAGTCAAAATTCATCCAATTAATCTGGACCAAGAGGTATACAGCAAAAATTTTAGCACTGGGCGGGATTCAACATAATCACATATAAGAGTTGTACTTTGTGCAATATAGATTTACTTTTCCCTTTTTGCCTCCATTAAATCTGCTCCTAGAACTCAAATACCCTAAAGGCACAAGATCCTATCTGATTGTGGAAGCTAAGCCGGATTTGTCCTGGTTAGTACTTGGATGGAGACTGCCAATGAATAATAATTGCTATAGGCTATATTTCAGAGGATGGAACTGGAAAAACCATCTCTGGATGTTACATACCTAAGAGAACCCTATTAGATTCATTGGGTTGCCATAATTCAACAGGAGACTTGAAGGCATGTACACACACAAACCTGTTCCTGAAAACTGGGGGACATTCCAGCATGGCATTTGGACAGATAGTGGAAACTGAAAACCAAACTGCCATACAAACATATAAATGTCTTCTACTTGCAAAAAGGGTTTCTCTGGACTCTGATAAAAGCAATTCAGTAACAGTAGCCTTATAAACTACCATAACTTTGAACTGAATGATCATACTGAGCATGCAAAGCAATTTTTCATGCCAGCTAAAGTAAATGTATTTAATGAATGGTGTGTGTCATCTCAGTTCAGTGTGTCTATTCTAATTCGGACTAATAATTTGATTTGCCTTTTTGGATTGATTTTCTGCTTTTTATTGTTAGTTTCCCTTTCATCTCCAAAATTCTTTTAGCAGAGTAAAAACCTGGCTGTGCAATATGCATAACCAACTTTTATCCATAATCGTATGGAATGATCTTGAGGAATAAATGCATAATGGCATACCCCCAGTTTATACATATTTTTCACTGAACGTATGACTGTACTCTTGATTCTTTTTCTTTTAAAAACACCTTCAAAATAAATATGGCAAGAGTGTACTTTCCTGTTGCTTATCTATTCTAAATCTTTCAGGTTACCTCATTTCAAAGCTAGCAATATTTCAGATGCTTCAATTTCTTATGATATTTCTTATGATATTACTTGCTGTCTATGTATAGGCTGGGGGGGTATGTCATTATGGATTTATTCCACGAGATCACACATACAAAATATTCCCACATATGGAGATTATCTGTTTAGAAAGATGCATTTAACATTTTGAGCCTGATAACTTTTTCTCTGTAGATCAAAGAAGTTGTTAAATTCTTTGCAATCCACTGATATGTTTAGTTGAAATAAATAGGTGTTAACTAAATGTATGCATTCATTCTACTTCAGCCATTTATTCATTTGTAGAGACCCAAGCAATCCTGATAATAAATAATCCCTAGGCACTTTACATAAGGTGAATCACTGTTGTTTTTCTAACTAGCTAAAAATTGTATGATTTACAATGAATGAGGATCACCTGTCTTACCCATTCATAACAGATAATCCAACAGCCATGAGCAATTCCCATGAGCACATTTAAAGTGCGGCGCGGGCTCCCTGCAATAACATGACTTGTACTTTTGCACACTTCATCTGAAATTAGAAAGCCTCCCAACTTTTTCACCACTTGAACAACCACATTCTGCTTCCTTCAAGGAGACAGAGAAAGAGAGAGAGAGAGAGAAAATACTATATTTGCTTAAAATTACATGGTTTTAAGTACAAAATATACTATTACAGATTAGTAATACAGATAATACAATAATATTAAGTATTAAATTAATCACATAGGATATAAACTCTGAAAGAAGAAAGCACTTTGGTCACTATATCTAATGTTGTCTCAGGCTAAAACTTTAAGCGCAGCTGCAAGAGAATTCTTAAGCATCAGGGCCTACTTCTGAGTAAATATACATAGGCAGATGTCAGTTTTATTCAGTTACTTGTTCCTTCATGCAGCTATCGGACTGGATTCAACTGGCATATTTCCATCTATGGGATGCTCTTTCATCTAGCAGAGATTTTCATCCGCAGAAAGGAAATGGTGACGATTCTCCCCTTCCAAAATACACAAATCCCTCTGTTCAGCTCCCCCACCAACACTCACACTGGTCTGAGAGCCCCTCAATTTTCTGGTGCAACTTTGGGAGAGCCTGCAAGAAGTAAAAGGAATCACCAAACACTACCTCCCTTTTTGTTCTACTGACAGACAGTTCTGCTAGGTCAAAGAGCTTTCCGTCAATGGAGTCATACTAACAGGAAACATCCCCATTATTTTTGAGTGTTTACAGATCTTTAGAGAAAAATAAAGGAAACCATCCCCGCATCCTTTAAAGATAACAAGGTGAAATCTGGAAAAAAAATAGTATAGGTATTTGAGATATTCATGACACTGCCACAAAGTTTAATGGAAAATGTAAAAATTGCGTTTTTTTGACGATCAGTTCATTGGGAGATTGTTTTTTTCCCTCATGAACAGAACATTTTTGTTCAATTCATCTGAAGAAATGGATCCATGCAAGTTCACAATGAACCAAATCTTAAAAATGCCATAAGATTCCTTCTCCCTCTATCATCACCTTCTTTTTATACAGGAATACACTAACAACATAAATTGAAAGTTCAAGTTTATCGGATCTTCTTTGTCTCAGCTCTGTGGGAAAGTTTAGCTGTGCATAACTCCTCCCCCCTATAAATATCAAATTTCAGCACCATCTTTATGTAATTGCACATTCCCAGTCATACAACATACTAAAAAAGTAAGCTTGGTATGGTAGTTTTAGTACCTATAGCTTGTGAGAAATTCAGCTCTTATTCTTAATATGTGATACTTACTCAGGTGACATGCTTGTCATGACTAATGTTCTCAACGGCTAGAGATTTAAGGAAGGAAAATGAGAGAATTATAACATTTCTTTTTCCACACAGATATGTACAGTTCCACTGAAGACCTAAATTATGTTAATGTTTTTGCATGCAGGTTTATATGATATGGCATATGAAGGCTTTAGCAGTGATAGCAAATAATAACTGGACTTGATTTGGTTTTCTCTTTAACCAGATCTCAGCTAGGCATCCACTTTCCCAAAAAGACTCAGTACTACAGCAGATTCAATAAAATCTTGGATTTTCTGAATGGATGGATTGGACTCTGAGCCTTATTCAACCATCCTTTGCTTTATATGAATAAAGGGAGATGGGGGTGTCCTGTCCTTTGTTCCTCCCCTCCCTTTGCTGACAGGGAAGCTTTGAAAAGATGTAACTGTATTGAAATGCAGTGATCAATGCAGTTGGAAGCCCAGCATTGGACTCTGCAACTGTGCAAAGATTCTTCTAGACAACACATGGAGTGGAGGGAAGGGGCATGCATCCTCTGCCCTCTCTACTCACAATAAAGAGAAGCACAGTTCTTAGGTATCTACAATGAAGTATGTTATCACACTGTGAGCAACTGTGAAATGAAAGACTAGCACACCCTTCTACTACTGGCAAGGCACACACAATGGCCATAACCCCATGAGACCTGTATGGAACGTGTGTGATCTGTACACACATAAGGTAACTCTTCGCATGGAAAGAAATCCTCACCGATCCAGGATTCCATGCCACATGGACTAGAAAGGGAAACAGTGGGTGGGAATGTTGCTGAAGATGCTAGCTAGTGCAAACTTGTAATCCTTGAATGAATGCTTTTACCACATATGGCGGGATCAACTATGCAAATACAATGTGTTATAAAAACCCCAAACAATTTATAGATCTCTTAACCCAGAATAATGGAGTTCCTCAATATTGCATTGCTGGTCTTGATCATGGCAAGTCTTGGCCGGCTGTACTCACCTTCATCTCCTTAGTATTCTTTACTTTCCTATTAGGCTCATTCACTGGGTCATGCAAAAGATCACAAGAATCATCTTTGACATTAGAAACGCTGTCACCACCTAGAAGCCAAATCCATTCAGAAATAATTTGCAACAAGAGTAAAATATGATGCAGTACTCTGCAAAAGATCTCAATTAAGGGAGTAATTGAACATTTATCTATAGCCTGTGATTTTCTCAACATAAACATTTTTCAAAATGTGACTGATAAACTAGCTTCAAGCTGCACAGAGAAGTCTGTTTGTAATCTATTTTATATGTTGGATCTCTCCCAAAATAGTATTTGGAATTTGTAATCTATCTATAATTTAAAAAGTGAGTGTGTATATTGAACCAAAACTGAAGTCGATCCAAAGGAGTGACAGCCATGACTAATATCATATGTCCAAGAAGTACTTGTATGAACATGGCTGATATCCTTCAAGGACACTGATATTTGTGAACAGCATAAAGCAAAGTCTGAAATCTGTCCTCCAGAAGGTAAGACATATCTGACACCAAGTCTAGGATTGCACCGATGAATCTTATGTTCTGGAATGGAATCAGGTTGGATTTCTCCCAATTGAGAACGAGATCTAAAGCATCAAAAAAATCCAGGGTGTATGCATTGTGCTGCTTTAACTGTTGTCTTGAATTTGCAAATAGAAGCCAGTTGTCCATGTGTGGATACACTATTATTTCTTTTTGCCTTAGGCATGCATTTTATAAATATGCGTGGTGCTATGGAGAGACTAAAGGGAAGGATTCAAAATTGGTATGCTCTTCTTTCACAGGAAAGGACTTACGATAATTGAATCCAAAATGTGGAAATATGCATCCATGAGATCTATTGTGGCAAACTAGTCCTGGCTTTGCAACAAGGAAAGGATGATAGACAGGGTGACTATCCTGAAGCATTTGAAGATGTATGCATTGAGATGTCTGAGGTCCAAAATTGGGCAAAGTCCTCTATCCTTTCTGTTGATGATAAAATATCAAGAGACACCCCCCTCCAATGGATAGATGTTGTTAGGATGGGTTCATTTGCACCTTTGTACAGTAACAACTTTGTCAAGAACTTGAGAAGCGGAGGTCATGCAGATTACTTCCAACGGAAGGCATTCCTCCAACACTGTTGTATACCCCTTTTGGGTGATATTAAGGAGCCACGAATCAGTTGTTTTTGCTGCCCAGGCATAGAAAAATGGGATAGTCTGTCCTGGAAGTTGCAAATGGAGTGGGAAGAGGAGAGAACAGGCAGTCAAAGGCACCTCTTGCTTTGGTCCTGATTCTTTTTCTTGAACACAGATTGGTATTTAGAGGATAGAAGTTGTTTCCCTAAAGAAGATGAAGATTGGGAAAGGAATTGTGATTATTAGAATGATGGACTAAAAGTATGCCTCTTTACCAGAGCTGACCTATGCCAACTGTACCTCAGTCTTGAATAACTTTGAAAACTTGAGAACATGCTACATTGCCTAACAGAAGACCTCATCTTTTGCGTAAACTCCAGTTTTTCATCTGTCTCCTTGTTAAAAAGGCCAGATCCATCAAATGGCATGTCCTCTATAGTGGCTCTCACTGGAGTTGACAAGCCTGAGGAACATAACCATACAAGTCTTCTAAGAGTTACAGCTCCTGTTAGGATCTTGATAGAGCAACCAGCTTACATGGCATACAGAGTTGATTTGCTGCCTTGCCAACACATGCACTTCAGACTGGAGAGTGTTTGCTAGGCATTTCTCTTCATCAGGGAGATTGTGAAGAAAAGGTAGGTGCTATTCCCATGAATTCTGCTGGTAAACCCCTTACAGACTGTGTAGTACTAGATTCATAGGCCCAAAGCAAAAGTGGAATAGAACTTTTTGACCATGATGTCCAACTGACAGCCCTCATTATCAGCTGGTGTCAAATGACATCTTTGTGGGAACTTTGAGAAGCTTCCACCACAACAGAATTCAGCTCAGACGTTCAAGGAGCCACGCCAAATAGAAATCAACTACAAGGGCAGGTTTGAGGGCCAAAATTATGGATTTTGATATGACCCATGGATAAAGGTAAAACCTAGGGGCATGTAACAAAGAATGAAGCAAAGAAAAACAAAGTATGTAAGATCAGGTCATACCATAAGTGTGTTAAGAACTGCAGGCCATTAGTGCAAACCTATGCATATGCTGGGCAGTCAAGAATTATGACTTGCAGAGGTACAGTTAACAACTTCCCATTATAAAGACATATATATAGAGAGAAGGGGGGCATTTCCAACAATGCCTAGTTAAAGGAGGCTTTTAATACACGTGTGTGTGTGTGTGTGTGTATTGCTTCATACTAGAATTTCATACTAGAAATGATTGTTGCACATGTACAACCATTTGCAATAAAGAAATAAAAAGAACAAAAAACACAGCAGACATTCACTTTTATGATTGAAATAATTCATGTTGATAACATGGAATTACATTCAAGATTATGTGAACTACATTTTTGAGAGACCTGATTTATCCAAGTAATAACTTTCTTCTGTGGCCATGGTTTAAACCTTTATAAAATCTTACATTGACAAAGCTTATTTAAATGCAAATACATCTTCACTATCGCCTGTAACTCTGTGAAATTACTAAACATGATTTTCCATGCAAGAAACTGGCTCTACATATTACATTCTATTTTCCTTTGAATAACAGAACTATGTAAAGCTTAAATGTAAATTCTGATCAACATAAAAATTTCGTGCCCTATGCAAAACTGTCAAAAATATATTCAGGAACTCTAGATGTGTGTCTAGGTATAAGCATTTCAGTAATTTATAGGAGCAATTCAACTTGTCTTGAAACATATTCAGTGATATAAGAAGTCTGTGACACTTTCCCCATGCTTTACCACCTTTAACAGTGATACATACTGAAATTAATTTAGTTTTTGAACAAATTCTAAGTTCTGTTATGTTAAATTTTCTGTACATTAGATTTTATACAAATCACATTGCTTCCCTATTAAAATCAGAAAGAATTTAGTGCATTTTTCTAACACTAGTACTGACTCATTTCATATAAAGTTTTTCAGTAAAGACATGTTTAGGGGCAGAATGACATTACAATTGCTTCTATGAGTTTGAACAAATCATCACTGTTGACCCATGCACAACATAATTTTTGATTTTAATTTTAACAGTCTTAGACATCATTTACTCATATAAAGTTAGTCCTGTATCAAAGTGTCCTAACTGCTTGAAGAACCTGTCCTTCGTACATGGTAAGAGCTTCCCTTCCTTCATTTTTCACAGAAGGGACACAAATTTTCAAGTTGCCCAGTTCTTGGGAGTTATCATCTTCAATGCCTGCTAACTGATCTGTAACCATTTTTTTTTACATTGAACGCAAGAGACATTTTGGAATTTGTTTCACTAATCTGAAGACTTGTAGGTACTTAATGAGCAATTAATCAGGCTAGAAACACATTCATGGTGTACTGAGTATTTAAAACCCTGCCACTAGCCAATTATGTTTGAATTTTTTCACCCCATTTCTTTTCCATATTTTGGTCCCTGTAATTATATCTTTGTGCAGGTTTGTTTTTCTCCAATAAAAATACTGACTATACATGCAGTATTTTCCTTCTTGTGATTCTTAACTGCTCTTTAGAATTCCCATATTCAAATGCTTTAAAATAGTTCAGTGTTATCTCCTAGGGTGTTCATATTTCAGCAGCAACTTACCAGTTTTGGGAGAGCATCTATCTAAAGTCATCTTTTCCTGAACACTGAGATTCAGAAGGGAGTCTGCTTCCATTGTGTCTCCTTTTTGTTTCTTTGACATATAATTTAGAGTTGGACTTCCTTTATTTTGAGGCATTGGTGACAGCGTGCAGTCTCTACTTGCAGGAGTCTCATTAATCTCACTCATTCTTTTTCTCTTTCTGTTGCAACCTGCACTGATTTCACTAGGCCCTTTTAAAACTTTCTCTGTTTTGCTTTTTGATAAACTGTATTTGCAAACCATTTCACCAGGACTCTGCAATTTATCCAGGCATGAAAAAGGAAGGCTAATTCTTCTTTTACTTTTATTAACGTTAGATGGTGAAAAATAATCTTCAAAAGAAGTATCTTGGTTTTTGATGGTCCCAACAGGATGAAGCATTGCTTGCAAAAAGTCATCATGAGAATCTCTCTTAGGTAAAGATGAGGTGCTCCTTGTAAGAGTTGATCTCCTTCTGGGTTTCTTTTGTTCTTTTGAAGAAGAATCAATAGGTTTAATAGAAGGTAGATTAACTTCTAAATTTAAATGATTGCTGCCGGTCTCTTCAGTAACTTTCAAATGGATCATTGAAGAAACGCTGTAATCCAAATTCTTTGCTGGTGAAAGATGATTTCCAATCAGAGTTGTAAAGCAACCATTCCTCTCAACGTGTTTTTGTGCAAAGGACATGTCACATCTTGCCTTTTCAACATGATACTTATCTTTCAAGCCATTGGGCGCAATCAGTTTTTTTCTCAAATGTTCGCCATTAGGTTGTTCTAGGCTTCTATGTTTGAAGTCAGCTGTAGATAGTGGAGAGCTCCATAAGGAGGCTATAGAAATATCTGTAGCACTGTCACCTTCAGACATTAATTCATTTGAGTCTTTCACAGCATTCTCTGTGTCAACGTTTTCCAATAAATTCGCTAAACTTAGAAGGTCATGGCTGTCTCCTAAAAAAAAAAAGCCAACTATTTAAATCCCCAAACAGTATCTTAACCATTAAAAACCGAAATAAAATTAAACACAACATTGGCGGGTTACAAACTGTCATGAAGGTACGCGCAGAGCGCGTACTAGGGTTAGGGAGGTGCGATGCTTCCACACCTCCCTAACCCTAATACGCGCTCCACACGTAAAAAATGACGGCCGCCGTCATGAGGACATCACGGCCATGCCGCCTCTACACGGGGCGGCGCGGACGTGACGTCCTCACTCTGCGCCAGGGCGCCTAGGGCGCCCTTTCCGCGGACCAGGAAGGAGCTCCGTTTTGGAGCTCCTTCCTGGTTTGCGGCGGCGCTTTGCTTCACTGGGCGCAGCCTTCAGACAGCTGCGCCCAGCGAAGCAATGGAGAAAGGGGCCAAATGGCCCCTTTCTCCTTCTCCCCACCGCCGCGGGGTGTCCTTGGGGCTTGAAGCCCCAGGGACACCCCTTTTCAGGCTGCGGGGAAGCGGTGTTTTGCTGCTTCCCCGCAGCCTGAAAAGCGGTGGATCGGGGCCTCAGCGGCTGCCGTTCTGACAACTGAGGCCCCGATACACCAGGGAAAGGGGCGGGTGCAGCCTGCCCCAAATGGGCGGTCTATAACCCGCCGAAGTTCAATCAATTGTTACTAGTTTAAAGGACAAATCTTCTGTGAGCTGATTTTGCTAATGAAATGTTACTTATGTGTACAAAAAAAAGCATATATGAACAACAATGTGTACTAAACAGAAATATAGAGCTAGAACTTATACACTTATAGGGCAGTACAATTATATGCCAGGATAAATAAAATGGATCCAGCAGTTTCACCACTGCCAGGACCTTGCACTCATCAATTATACAACACACAATTAGCTTCCCACTCGCCAAGTAAAAAGTGAGGGTGGCTGTGAATGTATGAGTAAAGACTGGCTGTGCTAAGGACTTCAGTTAGGTTACCTTGAGAATGCATACCCATCTGTATAATAGTTTTCTTGTTAGCATAGTATTCCAATGGGATTCTGGTCACCACAGGCACCCATGATGAAACAGAATGCGTATAGCTATCCATACTAACAGAATACATGTGATTTCCCCACAGAGAAAGAGTACTGATATGGAACTAGGGTTTCGCTGCAATGACTTCAGTTTTGATACACATACTACATGTCTGTAACTTTTCACAACTGAAAGCATAGAATGATATCCATGAAAACATAGGCATCTCTAGGCAACTCTGAATTCAAATTTGTTTAAATAGTTAAATATTACATATTTTAAATGGGATTCTTAACTCTCTAATTCTCTATTATATATGTTAAGACTGTTTTGCATGTGATAGAGAATGTGCTCTTGGACAGCAATCCCCAGCAGCCTAGCACAAGCAATGATGAGGGTTGCACTCCAAAAACTACTAGAAGGCCACACATTTGACTTCCCTGTGCTAAACCATACTATACTGTTTATTACAGAACCATCTAAGATATCATAATATAGATATCACCTTAAATATTTATTACAGGTTGAATATTCCTTATCAGAAATGCTTGCGACCAGAAGTGTTCTGTTTTTCGGATTTTGGAATGTGAGTATTTGCATATACATAATGAGGCATGACAAGGCTGGAGAGAAACTAAGGATCTGTGAAGTGGCAGGAATCCAAGAGTAGTGCTTGGCATGAATCCACTCTTTCCACCGTGTCAGAGATCTTGGCATCTCTCTCCAGCCAAGTCTCTCTCTAGCCTCACAAATACAGTAAAGGTACATAGCTCAATTTTGGAGTATTTTGGAATTCCAGATAAGGGATACTCAACCTGTATTTAAATTATACTAATGTGAGAGATATTTCACAATATCTCAATTTTAGGCTAAATTTTGGATATAAATTATTATTATTATTACTTCATATTTATGTTTCAAAATGTTAATTATAGAGAGCATTTTTTTCCTATTGAGTTTTTTAAAGTAGGTGTACACTCAATTTTACGATTTTCCTTAAAAGCTTTTAACCCTTTTTCTTTTTTACCTGGTGACAATTCACATGTTGCACTGGTAGAAAATGGAATTTGTTCATGCAATGCCGGACCAGAACTGGAATAAGACACCTGAGACATCTGTGAAGCTAAAAGAAACTAAATTTCAGATAGATTAAAACAATTTTGGGAAATACCCTGAATGAGCTGAGAAATTGTAACTTTCTCTCCAGAGTGGCATGATAACCTGAATGTGTAGCCAGCTTTCCAAAAAGCTTAGGATGACTTGTTACATTAAAATACAATTTTTACCTAACAGAATGCAGATATCTGTCACCTTGTCATACATGTAACTGAAGAAGTTATGGTAAATGAAAGGAGGAAAAAGAATATACTGCTGACTCACCACCCCTTCCCCCATTCTGAAGATGTGTATTTTTTTCTATATTGCTACTACATTTCCACCACAGTACAAGAATTCACTTGCACTCTACAATCAGAGAAGCCATAAGCACAGCCACAAGAGAAAGAATTATCTCTGTGTGTAGTAAACAACAACATTTCCTGAGTCTATGGGGAAATCTACACACATCGCCTGTTGTTTATCAAGCATGCTCAAAGAATGATATTTAAACACACAAGGAGTGTGCTGTCCCCACCTCATCTATCTTTCCTTCACTTGTTCAAAATCAACATATTTGAAAAGGAGAACTTTTTTAACTATGGAGGTTTGCCTCATGATCAAGAATGCAACATTTTCCTCCATGTTGGAGGCTCCACGGCGGAAGAGGCTCTCCCCTTCAGATTGCAATGGGAAGTGATAACAGAGGGGACAAGAATAGTACACTCTCTTTGTGTGTGTTAAAATACAACCCTTCAGGAGCACCTAAAAAGGTACTCACCTTGAGTACATTACAAACAAGGTGAACAACATATGAATATATACAGTGAGCCCTTGGTATCCACCATGGTTTGGTTCTAGGACCCTCCATGGATTCCAAAATCCATGGATGCTCAATTCCCATTAAATACAATGGCATAGTAAAATGGTGTCTCTTACATCAAGGTTAACTTTTTGGAATATATATGTGTGCGTGCGTGAGTGTGTGTGTGTGTAGTCACAAATCCATGGCTTGAATGTATATATTAACACATTCAAGCCATGGATGTGTGAATCCATGGATATGGAGGGCTGACTGTATGCATAAGTGCAGAATTCATGTATTAACAAACTAAACAGCAAGATTACAGTTCAACAAAACTGGAGGAATAAAGGGTAGTGCAGGGCCAAACTTTCAGCAAGGAGAGGGGACAAAGCAATAGCAATGATAAGAAAGTGTGAGCAATAAAAGGGGAAATAACTTCTCTCATTTTAGAAAGTGCAAACAACATTTATCATCATACCTGTAGGGGAAAGATTTTCCCGCTTCTCCTTCATGTCCTTTATTCTCCTCTCCATTGCACTGCATTGATACTTTATTTTACTTGCTGGGCTGTATGCTAGTGAACCATTATCTTCAAATACTAATACTGGTGTATCCGCTTCTGAAAAGTGCAGAAATTATTAGGAAAAACTGACTAATTTTTAGGAAGATTGTCTATTTCAACAGCAAACAAATATAAACATGCACCATATATATTCGTTTATAAGTTGGGGGCAGATTTTGGGGCCAAAATTATGGAGTTTGATAAGTGGATAAGTCAAGGATAAAACTTAGGGACACATACCAAAGGATGTAAGGGATGGAGCAAAGGAAAATGATGCCAAAGCATTTACAAATTCCACAGGCAAAACTTTGTGCTCATTATTAAAGCTGGATGGATGAGGAGGAAACTACATTAAATGGTGGCTGTGCAATGTGTGGATCAGGCACAGGCAAGGCTAAGGAAATGTATGTGTCAAAAAGGATGAAAAGGCAAAGCAAAGAAAATGATGACTACCTCAGTAGTGACTATAGCATTTATCTTTATTTAAATCCTCCAAAACCCGATTCCCCTCAATGCTGCTTTGAGGGGAAACACCAGAGTTGCTGCTGACACCATTTATCCATCAAGGCACACGAAAAGGACAGAAGCAGTGCCACGGTGGGCATAGTTGGGGAGTGTCAGTGCTTCTTTTAGCTTCTCCTGAGAAAGGCTAAGTTCTTGCTTTTTGTCATTCTACTCAAAGAAGAGGATGGCTCCTTTTTTTTGTAAGAGCTAAGGCACAGTACTTACATCGACCTGTGGATAAGTCGGCCCATGTTTAGGGGTTGACTTTGTTTACAACTAACATTTCAAGACTTATACATGAGCATATAGATTAAGCAACAATTTCAAAACCAAGCTTTATGCAGAATTGTTCCAAAGGTTGCTTAATGTTTTTGAAAAAGTTTTCTGAACAGTATAAGACATAAGACCCTGGCCCTCATACATTTAGGGATAGTGTTGTTGTGACCTGTGAATACAGCAGCAGGTTTGTGGGGATTTGTGTGAAATTGCCAAAAGTAAATCTCCTGCGCTCTGTCTTGTACTACAGTGGTGCCTCGGGTTACGAAAATAATTCGTTCCGCGGCCGCTTTCGTAACCCGAAAAGCCTTCGTAAGCCGAAAACCCATAGGCGCTAATGGGGAAAAAGCCGCGGCTCTGCCGCGGCTCCATTTAAAATAGCGCCGGAGTTTTTTCGTAACCCAAAAAAACTTTCGTAACCCGAAACAATAAATCCCTATGGGATTTTTTCGTATCCCGAAAAATTCGTAACCTGGGTATTTCGTATCCCGAGGTACCACTGTACGCTGATTTTACTCTTGGCATTTAAGCACAGTGTTTAAAGATAACAATTTTTAAGCAACTTTAAGAGTATATATGTTTTCAAACAGATGCTATGTAATGTACACTATTCTACAATATTCCACTGTGTTCCACAGTTTAAATATTCTACAATATTCCACCACATTGTGAAAAGACTGGGAGCCTGAATGGTGGAGGGGTGAGAGATTAGGATAGAAGGGTCTTTTATACCAACTCAAAACATATTGGAGGAGTGTAAGTGTCAAAGCTGGTTCTGTACATGGATAGTGGTGATGCACTTTTGTTACCCCTAGAGGGAATTCAAGAGAAAAACTTGCCAACAGCACAGATCAGGAGCTCATTTTATTGTACTGGTTTCATATGGCTGAGCACCGCCTGCCCCCACCAAAGGCAATGAAAAGACAGTTTCACTGCTAATCTGACCCTCTATTGAACGGTGGGAACAGAGGGGAGAATCTTGCCAAGAAGGATTTGGTAACTGTGTGCACAGGAAAACATGAGTATTCTCTCTTTATTCTTTTATACCTCTTCGTCCAGAAAGAATCCATCAGTGGGAAGAGGGAAGGGAGAGAGGACTGAAAAATGAAGATACCAGTAGTTTTGGGTCTCTTCCTTTTATCTGTCCACAATTCATCTCCTTCTACAAATTTCACAGAGATTCCCATTTGTTGATATCAGTTTGCAAACACGGGTGTAAAATGGTATCTTAATTCTATCGTCAAGTTTCACAATCCACCAGAATTTTTTTTTACTGCATTGGTTTAAAAAATTAATAATGGTCCAAACTACACTGCAGAAATAATCCAGTTTGAGATTATTTTAACTAGGGAATTCTGGGAACTGCAGTTTTGTGAGACATTGAGACTCTGTCAGAGAGTTCTGGTGCCACAATAAACTACGATTCTCAGAATTCCCTAGCACTGAGCCAGGGCAGTTAAAGTGGTCTCAAACTGGATTAATTATCCAGTGTGTTTTGGATCAATATGAACAAATCAGATACTTGCCTACTGTTGCTTTTTGTACTGCCAACTCTCTAGTCATAATTTCCAACCTTTTCTGTAGCTTCTTATTATTTTCAGGAGTTTTTTCAATGAAGTCTTTGGGCTGCATGCATTTGTGCTGCAAAACAAAAAGATTATGATCTTTGGAATAGCGGTATATAAATAAAACAAATTATTATTAGTATTATTATTATTATTACAGCACCTATTCATAAATCTTGCAATAACACTGCACATTTGACATAGGAGCTGAGAAACAGAAATATTATCCCTCAGTTGTGCTAATTCTACATGTTCTACAAAAAGCAGGAAAAAGATATACAGTACACCCACGTCATATGTGGGCGTACTATACGCGGGTTTCAGCATATGCTGAAAGCTGCAAAGGAGTGTGTGGGAGCACGCTGGGTCCACGGGGTGGCACGTCCCTTTAAAGTTAATGGGGCGCATGCTTGAGGCCATGCACGAACCCCATTACTTTCAATGGGGCTCAAGCATACGTGGTTTTTTTACGTGGGGGGCTCCAGAACGGATCCCCCGCATAAAAAAGGGCGCATTGTACATGCATTTTTTTATTAATGCCCAAGTTTGAATTTTGAATATATACCAAAATAAAGTAAAACAGACAAAGCCAGAGAAGCCAAGTGCTAAACTATCAATTGATATTATAATCTGGAAAAAAAATAGACGTTGTTCATCTTTCTCCCTAACTGTACTTTCCTTCTTTAGCTAAGAGGAAAAGAGGAATGTGATGAGTCTTTCTTAAGCGGACTCCATTTTAAAAGGGTCAAACTTCATTTTAGTGACTCTAAGTTGCAATTATATAGAGTGGAGAAATTGCAGCCCTTGGCCTAATTTCAAAAGCTCTCTGCAGACAAGATATTTAAACTTCTTGGAAGAGAACTATTCCTCGTTTTCAGAGAAGTGGGGTAAACTGCACTAGAAGAATGTTGCATGGGCAACAGTTGTTCAGAAATACAGAGAAACTCACCAAAGTCTGCACACTTACGAGAAAAAGGAAATCAAATAGGAAAACTCCACAGAAACAAAGGGCAAGTTTTAAACATTGCCATACCTAATTGTGCTTACATATTTTAAACTGAATCCTATTGCTAGTCTCAATCAAAATAAGCCCAGTGAATTAATTACTTAAGTGTTGACTCATTAATGAACATCTGATTCACTGGGTATGCTCTAGTTAGAACTATCAACAGGAATTTGGCCTTTATATTATTTGTGATATGCAAAATGAAACATTATGGCTTTATTTGAAAAAATTCTAGTTTCAAAAAGAGTTGGTTTATAAATAATAGTTACCAGATTTAATTATTTATTCTTATTAATTATTTATGTTTTATTTTTCCTTATTTAAAAATATTGCAAGAAATTTTTAACAGGGAACTATCTATGGTTGCATGAGAGTTCTACTTGAAGTGAGATCTTATAGGTATGTTGGGATATGTTTAATGAAAATCTGAGATTATTAAAACAGATTTGTTATAAGAAATTAAAGAATACCAAGACAATTTCAAGTGACATACACACCTTTTTAACAAATGGAGGTAACCCTTCATTGCTATTTTTTGCAGGATACAATGATTCATCAACATGTGCTCCAATTTCTCGACATCTGAGTAGAACAAATTAAGTTATTAAATGCATTTCTTTGGTGTAGACTTTATGGATTTATTGCTGACAATCTTGCTAAACGTGAGAACAAATTAGTACTGAAAGCTATGTCTACTCTTTCCGATAGCTGAACTATTTTCAGGCCAGTTCTCATCTGTTTCTTCTGTGATATCTAAATCTCTGTGCAACATATCTTGTACAGAAAACTCAGGTCATCAAATGAGCCACTTGTTTGCTTGTAAAAGTCACATTTGAAATGCCAGTTTCTATTTTGATTCATCTGAATTAAGATAGAGCATGAAGTTGTAAAGAGCTAGTAATTTAGACACAAGATAGGAAAGGAACAGAGAATCTTTGAGGACAGGGGTCACATTCCTGAGTTTTGCTGGCAGTCAAAATCCAAGACAAAGCACATTTGGCAAGTCTTAAATGTCATTCAGACCAATCACTTTGGTTTACATTCTGAGAAGCAAAGGCCATCATGCCCTCACCCTTTTTGTGAAAAGCATTGGAATTTTAGAGACCATATATCCTAAATCTGATAGTTCTCTGGTTCATTTCCTCAATCCTGAAAACTGAAAAATACAAAATCATCTAGTTGCCTAAGGAACCTCTTGGCTGCATTTGATACATATGCCAAGAAATCACAATTCTGTATGACATGTATAATCTAGCAGTAAATCAACCAAAACAAATTTGGGAGAAAAGAAGCATGACTTGACTCCCCCCACTCCAAGCATGTGGAGTGTTAATAGAAAGCAAAACCACCTTATTGCAATGAGATCTATGTTTCTTTCCTGGTCACAAGTTCTTCCCCAAGAATCTTGCTTTATAAATAAGCAACCATAGTCTATATAAAAATGAAACTGAATTTTGTGTGAATAAAGATAATAAACACTTCTTTTGTATCATTTGAACTAACAGTTCTCCAATTCTAAACTTATTGTGTTATCCTAGAGCAGTGTTTTATAGCCAGTGTTACAGAAACTATATTGCAATACTTCTCCAGCTATCTGGTATGGGTGGGGTGGGATGTCCCAGCAATTACTTTTCCAAGTGTGCAATGGACAGATGCTAAATCTGAGCCCAACATACTTTTTTTTCTTCCCGAAAAACTTGCTAGGGACTGGCAGCCAGTGGTTCAGGGACTGACACTTCTCCGCAGACCATCCCCTAAAGCAACACTAAGTTCTTCACAAATAGTATCTTAATGAAAATGATGGCACTGCAGGCCAAACTTTCCTGAAGATGGTTTGCTCTTAATCATCATACAGCCTAATAGAAAATTCATTCCCCAAGGGAATATAGTCAAAATGACACCATTCAAAAAGAATAGGAAATTATTAGCAAACTCAGGAAACCCCCAAGAT
This sequence comes from Sceloporus undulatus, assembly GCF_019175285.1. Taxonomy (NCBI): domain Eukaryota; kingdom Metazoa; phylum Chordata; class Lepidosauria; order Squamata; family Phrynosomatidae; genus Sceloporus; species Sceloporus undulatus. The sequence goes on along the minus strand of NC_056522.1, from coordinate 141,310,407 downwards.
GTGCAAACAGGAAAAAAAGGCTTTAGAACACTGACAACAGCCTGACTGGCTGTAGAAGAACAACAATGGGAAATCAGGGAGCAGAACAAGGAATGCTGGAAGAGAGAATGGCTGGCTGGCATCTTGAACAGAAGCACTCTGGACTACAATGTTTTCTTGCAAATGTGTCTCTTTATACTACTAGCAATCTCAGGTGCTGAATTGTAATAACTGTGTAGAAAAAACAAGGATACCGAGAAAGAAGGAATATCAGTAAACCTGGAAGAACTGTAAGCTGTGAGAAAGCAGCAAAACATATTTATAGAAACAAACAAAAATACATTAAGTGGGCACAAATCTCCCGAACCAGACTAGTATAGATTAAATTTGCTCAGGTATCATGGCAATATTTTGGCTGGTTATGAGGTGCGGTAGGCAGTAGGGATGGAAACCTGGACAGGACAGGACAGGACAGGAAATGGAGCATGTTAGAAAAGACCATGATCAACCTGCTTGAATACTGAACAACAACGCATTCCACACAGTGCAACATTTTGTTGCAGGCTGCAGTTGTGACCTGACCTAAAATGCAATTTCTAGGGTATTGTTTGAATAGGCCTTTGGTTTACACACAGCAATACTGAGGCAGTCTTGGAGACTGCCCCTTGAGGACTCAGTGCCCACCTTCAAATATCTCAGAAGACTGATCAAGAAAGCAATTTCACAACAAAGAAATTAATACGAACTTCAAGTAGCATGTATGATTTTAGCGACACCTAGTGATCTTACAGTTGTAAAGCACATATGTTATAACTATACCCTAGATATATAGCATATTTCAATAATAGGGTTGAAAATGTATATGGTCATGAGAACACTAATCAGAATTATTGCTGTGCTAGGAGATTCTGTTTCAAAATTAAAATTATTTGAGAACATGAGCCAATTTTCATTTTCCTTGTATTTCTGTTGCCGTAAATCTATAACTGCTGTGGTAATCAACTGCATTCTGAGAATTGTAGATCTGTGAGCAATCAGCCCTGCCAGCAAGCTCTGCCACCACAATGAACTACAAATCCCAGGATTCCATAGGATAGAGCCATGGCAGTTATAGTGGTGTCAAAGAGAATTAACTCTGCAGTCCAGATGCAGCCTAAGTGTCAAGTTGGTACAGATATTCACAATGAAGATTAACCTGAACACTGTCTAAACAGAACTGTTACTCAACAGAATGAAATAAGTTATATTTTGATTTTCAACTATGTCCACAATATCCTGCTCATGTCTCGATAAAATATTTCACATTACTAATGCACTAATATATTTCATTTGTAATTTACATAAGTTAGGTCTGGAACAATTTGTTGTTACCAGTCATCATATTTACTTTCACCTATGGTAGTCTTATGAATAAGAGACCTCCAAGAGATCTAGTCATCAACTGCCCTGCTCATATCTTGCAAACTCAGAACTGTGACTCTCTTGATTGATTCAATCCACCTGTAGTGTGGTCTCCCTCTTTTCCTACTAACTTCCATTTTATCAAGCATTACTGTCTTTTCCAATGAGTCACATTGTCTCATGATGTGTTCAAAATAGCCTCAGTTTAGTCATATTTGCTTCTAATGGGAATTTAGGCTTCATTTGCTCTAAAACCCACTCATTTGTCTTTTTAGCAGACCATGCTCCAGCGTCACATTTTAAATGAGCTGTTGTTTTTTTTAATGCATTCACACACATGCACAGAAATGGGAAATACCATGCCCTGGATGATTCTGACTTTGGTATTTAATGATATGCCTTTACATTTGGATATCATATCTAGTTCCTTCATAGCTGTCTTTCCAATTCTTAGCTTTCTTCTGATTTCTTGACATTCTGATTAATGACTGAGCCAAAGTATAGAAAAATGTGAATTCTACCACACTACTTATCATTCTAAAGGGAAAATAATTGGAAGTCCTTTACTTGCTGACGACATATAAATATGTCAAAATAAGTTATACATTTGTCAGTAACAAAACACAGGACAGTAGGTCACATAGGCTGAATCTGCACTGCAGAATTAATGCAGTTTGACACAGCTTTAAGTGCCATGGCTCCATTCTATGGAATCCTGGGATTTGCAGTTTGTTCTAGCACCAGAGCTCTGAGAGAGAAGGCTCAATAGCATAGGAAATTACAAATCGCATAGCATTTGAGCCATGGCAGTTAAAGAAATATCAAATTACATTATTTCAATGGTTTAGATTCTGCCACAGTATAAAAAAGCCTTTGTGTATTGTTGTAGAAGATAAATAAGCAAGAAGAACATAATTACGTAATTTGGTGCTGCAAAGATGTGAATGAACAAGCTGAATATACTATTATCACCTGTTCCAAAATCAAAGCTAAACCGACTGATATTCCTAAAAATGTAAACAGATAATCCAATAATACAAATAATAAATAGTCTTGTGAAGAAAATAGAATAAGGCATTGGTATTTTTTGTCATCTAGCATTGCTCTGCCCTTGTACGCTCATGTATTTTTGAATATATCTTTTTAATTCATGCAGCAATTATGTGGGTAGTTTATTCAAAATGAGTTGATTCTTTGTGTTACCATCCATCTTTTAATATCTGGTTTGTTCTTTTCTTTATTTTCATTGTACTGAGGCAGACCACTGTTTCTATCTATACCACTATTGTTAGTAATGTCCACTGTTGTGTTAACTGGCAGCAAGTCTCTTGATGTGCCATGCAGCCATACTGTCCAAGATACTTTTAACTAGCAATATCACAAAATTGAATTTAGAACCTGTCACTTGCAAAGCATATGTTCTACTTCTGAATTATGTGCTCTCTGCAATATATGCCTCCTTTGGGATGCTCAGTTTGGAAACTTGTGGCCAGCTGTTCTCAGCTATAATTATTTTATCCAAATATAAAATTTCCATGTGGATGACACTAACATCTTTCAGCATTATCTTTCCTGGCACATTTAAAGAATATATTAGCACTTACTTTTCTACCCAAAGTACCGATACCAATTTAATCCCAGCCTTCTGCGCTCTTTTCCATGTAGATGAGAATCCATCTTTAAAAACCACATGAGTCACTTGCTTGTTGAAATTCTTGGAAACCTACAGAATATAAAGGAAAGAGCATAAAGTATTTTAAGAGAGACTAGAAACTCTTCCTCAAAACGAAGTTGATCAGTTATATCGAAAAGTAATACATTCTTATAGATAGCGTTGTCAGTGAATTTGCAGCTTTCAAAATAATCTTACACTCTTGTTTCACTAGTTTGCTTACAACTGAAGGGAAAAGAGGATTAATAATAATAATAATAATAATTTTTATTTATATCCCGCCTTTCCAATTGCATGATCAAGGCGGCTTACAAGACAAGAAACAATAAAATACAGATAAAGCATCACAATATAAAAAGTTTATTACTCTTCAGTAGGTTGCTGCACACTTAGTCCAACAGAAACCCTCAAATTCACTGACATCCTCAGTTAGGAGCATGCCTAAAAAAGGAAATTAACCATGTTATTTCTTAGCTCTTCATAGACGGGTTCAGTAGATCACTATTTGGGAAGATTCCTTAAAATTCGAGGTCATTTGACTGCTGAAATCCCATATGTGTTTTCCCTATCTAAAGTCTTTGTATCCTGGATATTCCTAGTCCATATTTACAGAGACATTTACAGTCTGCCTTAATATGAGTGCAATTGTGCAAGAACTCCTATCACTAATAATAAAAAGGCTAAAATAAAAATAAATAGATATGATTCACAACGGCAAAGCACTTCTCAGCAGGTATTTGTATATTGGCTGAGTTCTTATTGCTAAGGCAGCTTTCCCAATGCAGAGTCTGGGGGGACTGATACCATCCTACATGCTGAATGAACTTGATATGAGGCCCCTGAAGGCAATGAACAACAGCCCTCTGTTTTATGGCTGAAATGGACTCTTTATACCAGCAGCAACGAAAGAGGGCAGGGAACCCATAGAATTACTATTTTAAAAAGTGGTGGACACATTTGCCATTTTCCACTGAATAATTAATCATAAATGAAATTATCATGAACATTTACAAGAAGAGAGGGGATTTTTTTCAATTTAGGGAAGTCATGAACAACAAAAGAAGAGAAAAGGAGATGAAGGGAAGATAAGCAAACAAACAAACAAACAAAAACACTGAAGACAGTCACACTTTAGTGGTTACATTAACATACTTAACGGGTGATTGCCAATATAGGCGTTATGCAAAAGACTTCACAAAAAAACCGACTCTAAATTGTGCATTTGTATGTGAAAAGATATCACAATGTTCATATTAGAAAAACTCATAAACGGACAATAACATCAACAACTGAACAAAGGTCAACATAAACAATTACCATTTAAAGGGCCAGAAATACACAGTTGCTGAGAAAAAATATGGATTATAGATGTAACAATACCTAGAGACAAAAGAATTGAAGACAAAGCGATGGAAAACATTATGAAATACTGAGACCTACCAATCCAATTGTTGTCTCTAGGAAAAGAAAACAACTGTGATTCCAGTACTGATAGGCATTCTGGAAGCAATTTCAAAGAGATGACAAATATTGTATTGTTATAGAGAGTAAACATAACAACGCAATGACAAAAAGCGACTTTGCTTGAAAAAGATGCATTTTCGTGGATATCTCACTGATTCCACATTTTTGGATAAATCTGAATCTCTGACAGTTCAAAATTCAAGTCAGTAATGCATGATAAGAATGTGAAACCAGAATTACGTACAACACAAGCACAGTGCGATTTAAACTAAAACACTCCTTTGCAAAGTATTAACTCACCTTTGCTCCCTATCAAGGAGTTGTTGGGTAAAGGCTTGAGAATAGTTTTCTGTTCTGCTGGTTGACCACTTCAACATATGCTGTAACACCTAAGATTGAAAAAAAAAAGAGGGAATTTAAATGATGGAAGTGGGAGGTCAACTTTTAACCTGTGAGTCACCTTGGAGCCCTCTGGGATTCAACTCACAATGTGTGGCTGCAGTACTGGCATTTTAAGCACTGCACAACCAGGTTCCTGTATCTAACTCTCTATGTGTTCCCAAAAACTAAAGCCATAACAGAATATCCCTTATTTTTCATGTATTCAATAAACACCTCTATGGGTCTTAAAATGAAACCAAGCTTTCCCGTGTATTAGTTCTTTTCCATTAAATCAATAATTTTAACAACAAATCGTCATGCAAAGGGATCGTTGACTCTTGTGTAGGTTATTCTAGTTGCAACTGTCATATATTGAAGCATTCTATCCTAATCTTCTCCAAGTGATCATCCAAGTCTAATGGGAAAATTAAGTTTAATTTTTAAAATGTCCCCCATCAAATTATGGATTTGAGTCCAAATATTCAGCTTTCACAAGTCGACCACATTAAAAGAAATAGTCCCTTCTTTCTATGACATTAAGTACAAATCTGAGGGAACCTTTATACTCTTGGAAATCTTTCTAGGGTGAAATACCAATGGTAAAAACCATTCTTACCAAAGTCTCTCTGCTGCAGATGTCCTTCAATTTCCTGCTGAGGTAGTTGTAACACAGGAAGAGACTTCAACTATATCCCTGCAGACTGAAGCTTTCCTTCAGCAACTTTGGCTTCTCAACAATAAACTCTCATTACAATTTTTTATGTGTCGTATTTCAGAACCAAGGCAATACGTTAGACTTCAGCCGCAACACGCAGAATTAAGGCAGTTTGACACTATTTAACCGCCACTGCTCAATGTTATGGAATTCTGGGGTTAGCAGTTTTGAGACATTTAGCCTTCTCTGTCAGACAGCTCTGGTGTCACAATAAGCTACAACTCAGAATTGCACAGAAGGGAGCAATGAGTTTAAAGCAGTGTCAAGCTGCATTAATTCTGCAGTGTGCAGCAGCCTTCCTGTGACAGACAGTATATAATCAAGACGGTATCAAATATAAAAAGGGTACGTGCGCCCGCTCAACTTGCGATCCGCTGTTTGAGCTTCCGCGGACAGCAACCCCCAGTTTTTCCAAGGGATGCGTCCAAGCGGTGGCATGAGCAGGAGCATTCCCATTGTTAAGAGCAGACTTAAGCCCTGCATTTTTGCTATGGGGGGGGGGGTCCAGAACAGATCCCTGCGGAAGCAAAGGCACACTGTACTATTATGATAATTGGGAATGGTAGCGGGAATAGAGGTAGCTATTATGGCTGTGTAGGAAGGATTCAGGAGAGGGAGGCAGATACAATAAGTCAGAGACGTGAGTTTCACGGAGTCACCCCTTGCCATCTCCACTGCACTGTGCAGGAAAGATTTTGGATGACCTTTTTTTAAATGTTGCTATTTGCATACAAATATTGTTCCCTGCTACTTCATTATTCCAAGGTTACTTATAACTATTCCATTAACTACTTATTTTATGACAAAAGGGACACTCAGTACTAGCTTCATATGTTGCTTAAACCAGCAGGGAGATATGTATGTAGTCAGCTTTCACTCTGAAACAGAGCACAGCTGGGGCCAGAGCTTGGAGGTTTTATTTGATTAGTCCACAAGTGTCAACTGACTAGATGGTGAGTGTGTTATCCTTTGAATCGGAAGCAGCACTGCCAGACTAGAATACTTGGTGACAGAGAGTCCCTAGGGATGGATATGAGGCTTTCACTTGTTCAGAGGAGGTTTGCCTTTACCTTCCCCTGAGGCTGAGAGAGCGTGTGACTTGTCCAAGGTCACCCAATGGGTTTCATGGTCAAACTGGGAATCAAACTCTGGTCTCCAGAGTCACAGTCCAAGCTCAAAGCACTAGGCACACTGGCTCTCACAGACTGACTAGTTATAGAGTCATATGCTCTCCACGTTGCTGTTGTTGCATGCCTTCAAGTCGCAAACCTATTAGGGCAGTTTTTCTTAGCAAGATTTTATTCAGAGGAGGTTTGCCCTTCCCTTAGGCTGAGAGGAAGGTTTTCCATGGCTGAGCAGAGATCTAACCCTAGTCTCCAGAGTGAGAGTCCAACACTAAAACTACTACCTACGATGGCTCTGATATATATATATATATATATATATATATGTTGTTGTGTGCCTTCAAGTCCTTTCTGACCCATGAAGATCCTAAGGTTTTATCCCTTCCTGCCCCATTCTAGTTCTCTTCTACTGAAAGAGATGCTTCCCTCCATGCCAAGGTAGGATCACCCCACCAAACTGGGGATGCTGTGTACCTTCAATTCGTTCCCCACTTATGGCAACCCTAAAGAGAACCTGACCTGGGGCTTTCTTGACAAGATTTGTTCAGAGGAGGTTTGCGTATACTTTTCCTCTGAGGCTGAGAGACTGCGACTGGCCCAAGGTCACCCAGTGAGTTTCAATGGCCAAGCAGGGAATCCAACTCTGCTCTCCAGAGTCAAACCACCAGGCCATGCTGACTGTCAAGATACACACACACACACACACACACTTATAAATACATAAATACGTATATCACACACACACACACACACATATATATTATTTTTATACTTGTTGTATATATACATACATCAAGTATAAATATATATTTATATATAACTATATTATAATATTATATAGATACCGACACACACACACATATATATACACATACACACATATAATATATAACTATATTATAGTTATATATATATATGCATGCACACGCATATATATACACACACACACGTTTATACATATACATAACTATTTACATTTACATTTATATATATATATATATATATATATATATATATATATACCTAATTTATACACACACAAGACACATATACACACACATATATAAATCCTGAGCCTTTCCCATGCCCCAACAGAAGGGATTGCATCAGACACACATCCAGAGCCTGCCTGCCTGCCTTCCTTCCTTCCTTCCTTCTGAGTGTTCGCAGTAGTACCTGCGAGAGCAGAAGGGCCCTCAGCCGCCTCCATTGGAAGAAGAAGAAGGAAGAAGAAGCGTCCAGCCCTGTTTAAACCGCGCGCGCGGTCCCCCGTGTCACGTGTCCAGGCCTAGAGCGACGCCTCTCGGCTGGCTCCTCCCCTCTTCCGGCGCCGCTCTGGTCTGAAGTTGGGACGAACCATAGAGTTGTCAAAGAGCGTTGCCCCGGCAACGACTCAGTGCTGCAGGCGGTGACTCATTACGTTCTCCCCCTCCCTCGCAATCAATCAATCAATCAATCATGCAGGGACAGGCGTCAATGTATATATATGATAACCCTGCAGATTGAGACTACTACCACTGTTATGTGCCCAAAGCCCTCCTGTACACTCCACACGGCAGAAATAATGCAGTTTGACACCACTTGATCTGCCCTGGCTCAGTACCATGGCATTCTGGGAATTGTAGCATTGTGAGACGTTTGGGTCCAAAACACACTGCAGAAATAATCCATCTTGAGATTGCTTTGACTGCCTTGGCTCAATGCTAGGGAATCCTGGGAGTTGTAGTTTTGTGAGACATTTAGCTTTCTCAGGCGCCACGATAAACTACAATTCCCATGATTCCCAAATAGCCCCGAGCCAGGGCAGTTAAAGCGGTCTCAAACTGGGATTATTTCTGCAGTGTGTTTTGGGCCTTGGTCGCCTCTGTCAGAGAGAGGCCTGGTGCCCCCACGAACTACAAATCCCAGGATTCCACAGGATGAAAATAAATACATTTTCTCCACAGAGTTATCGTTTGTTGTTGCACTTTCCCTGCTTCCTCTTCTTTTCTGGCCATTATTAAAAGCAAAAAGAGTGTAAATGACCCAACAACTCCAAACTTGCTCCTCCTCAGAAAGCAATGGGACACAATATGGAAGCAAAGACTAGCTTAAATTCTATTTATTGAACACAAAGAGCCAGACTTTGGCCTCTTCTATGCTTTCTTGGGACTTCACTTTCCAGAATTCCTGACTGTTGTCCAAACTTTCTGGGGCTTCTGGGAGTTGAAGTCTCAATGCACTCTTAAAAGACCAAAGTGGTACAGTATAGAAATCAGAGACATGATAGGCCCAAAACAGACTGCAGAAATAATCCAGTTTGAGACCACTTTCACTGCACTGGCTCAATGATAGGGAATCTAGGGATTTGTAGTTTTGTGAGACATTTAGCCTTCTCTGTCAGAGATAACTCTGGTGCCACAATGAACTACAATGTCCAGGATTCTCTAGCACAGAGCCAGGGCAGTTAAAGCAGTCTCAAACTGGATTATTTCTGCAGTCTGTTTTGGACCAGTGTCTGCATTTGAGGAAGTTGATGTGATCCACACTGGAGGAATAATCTGGTTTGACACCGCTTTAACTGCCATGGCTCAATGCAATGGGAATCTGGGAACTGCGGTTTGTTCTATAATTCCCAGAATTCCATGGCATTGAGTCATGGCACTTAAAGCAGTGTCAAACCAGATTCTTTCTGTAGTGTGGATCCAGTTGATGTAAGACTATAAAAGCTCATGCTACTTCTTTTGCCCAGTTAGTCTCAAAGTTGCTACAAGACCCCTGTACATACTAGAATAATAGAGTTTATCACACAGAATGGATCCCGTGCAGAAATGGGATTTAAAAATCTGGAAAAGAACTCAACAAAGCCTGCTCCTTTTTACTTTTGGGATTTTCTGAAAGCAAAAAGGAGCAGATTTTGTCTACGTCCCATTCAGGTTAATCTCACGTTACTGCTCATTAACCCTTATGTCGTGTGAAAAGCCCCAATGTCATCTGAAAATCTACCCGCTTTTGCAGATTTTTTCCAGTTCAAATTCAGACGGGTTACAGACCGCCAAAAAGCGGCGGTCTGCTGCCGCCGCCGGTTGCAACATCCGGGAACCTGGACGCTGCAAAGAAGGAGCGCAAAAATCGTGCTCCTTTCTGCGCCCCGGAAGACGCCACAAGTGCCGAAGTGCGCATTCGCGGCGTCATTTCTGGGGCGCGACATGCGGATGCAGCCGTCCGCTATGTCAAGATGGTGGCGGCTGTGTGGAAGGGCCGCCACCATTTCGTACGGACTCAGTCCGTACTAGGGTTAGGGGCGTCTGGAAGAGACGCCCCTTTCTAACCCTAGTACGGATTGAGTCCATGCTAGGGTGTCCGTTTGTAACGGGCCTCAGTTTCTGCATGGCATCCTGTCCTGTGTGATAAACTCCAATGATTCTCAAACTGTGCGGTGGGACAATGATTCTCAAACTGGATTATTTCTACACTGTGGTTTGGACCTCAGTGGTTCTAGCTTTCATTTGGTCATGGTCTACATTTTTCTTGAAGGTTCTACATTTTGGGGCACGTTGTCCCCCTTTGCGGTTATGATATCTGGTCACCCTGCACACTCATGCTCAGCTGCTTACTTCTACATGCTGGCTTTCTCCCTCACACCTTCTTAGCCAGTTAATTCTTATACACACACTCTCAAGTCATGGTCTCTCCCCTTCCTTCACAGACACTGGAGTTAATCACACAGGCAGCAAAGTACCCAAATCCCGTGGATAAACAGGGTTTAAATCTTGTTAATATCCCACAAGAGCGGAATTGTTTGCAGACAGGTTGGGGCACTTTGGCATTAACCCAACATTAACTCCTGCAAAAAGCTGCAAAATCTCACCACTTTTTAACTTCAGGATTTTCTTAAAGTTAAAAAATGGCGTGATTTTGCAGCTTTTTGCATGGATTAATGCCAAAGTGCTCTGAATTGTTTGAAAACAATACCGCACTTGTGGAATATTCACAGATTGAAACCCTGTTTAGCCATGGGATTTGGGCACTTCCCTCCCATGTGATAAACTCCACTGATTCACACACATTCTCAGCTTTTCTTACATGTTAATGCTCTCTCACACACGCATACTGTGACACACTTTCACACACAGTTACACATGCATTAATTCTCTCTCACACTCTTGGTACCTCTCTTGGTGTGTGAATGACTTCCTCTCATACACTAATTTTCTCTTTCACTCACACACTCAGTAATGTTCTTCTTCTGACACTCCATCATACAGTGTGACCAGACATTCTCCTTTTCCAAAACATGTCCTACAATTCAACTTTCTTTGTTCAGCAGGAATTAAAAAATGCCCTCCATTTTGAGCATTTTTTACACCTGATGCAGATCATTTTTTTTAGCACACTAATGTTCAAATGTGTCCATCCCCCTCAAAAAAAGAGACTGTCCATCTCTTTGGGGCTCATCTGGCATACGCATATTATGTACAGTTGCATAAATAATAACATATTGTGCACCCGTGTCATATGCTCAAACCTGCGGAGAGCCGTGTGGGAGCGCACGGGGCACAATGCGTGGTGCGTTCCATTGGAATGTATGGGGTGCGTGCCCATGGCACGCACCCTGCTGCGCCACCATGCCACTGCCTTGTGCACAAGCCCCATTCAAGTGAATGGGGCTCGAGCATATGCACTATTTGGCTTACGCGGGGGGGGGGGGCGGGTCTGGAATGGATCCCCACGTAAGGCAAAGGCGCACTGTACAACACAGTGGGCCCTTGGTATCCCCTGGGCTTTGGTTCCAGGACTCCGACGGATAGCAAAATCCATGGATGATCAAGTCCCATTAAATATAATGGCATAGTAAAATGGATTCCCTTATATAAAATGGCAAAATCAAGGTTTGATTATTGGAATTTATATTTTAAATTTTTTTTTTCAAGCTGTGGATGGTTGAATTTTTGGTTAATTTTTTTTTTTTTTGGGTTTTTTTTTTTTTTTTTTTTTTTTTTGCAGTGCCTTATCTTCCTTTTTGGTTATGGCATCTGATCACCCTGCTGACATATGCGCATTCATACACAGTCTCACACACAAATTCTGTCACACACACACAAACTCAGAAGGCAGAAGGGAATGGTGGTGGGGAAGGGATCAGGTCCAGCAGATTCTTCTCTCCCTCTGACGCCTGGACCAAGGCAGATGGACTGCAAGGAGGGCTCTTCTTAATCAAGGCCAGGCCTGATGGAGCTGGGACTGCATCTCTCCCTCCATGACTGGGTGGCACCAGATGGACTGGAGGGAGGGCTCTGCTTCTTAGAAAGCACTTGGAAGGCAGAGGTCCAAGTAGCAGTAGAACCAGCAGTTTCTTCTTCTTCCCCCTGGCCCCAGATAGTCACGGTGGTCCTCCCATTCTCTCTGCTGGGGGGTTCTGCAGCAGAGCCCTG
>NC_056522.1:141296177-141298157 GCF_019175285.1 Sceloporus undulatus | reverse complement strand
GGTTTACAGTCAGATCTCTAGGGTGGACTATACATATTCAAATAAATAAGTATGGTTGTTGTTTTTTAAAAAATAAATGTTGGATATATGTTAGTCACATACATTTATACGATTATACTTGGTTTCCGTTCAGATCCTATAAATTTTATGTCACTGGCATCAGAGTGTGCCATAATGAATGCCACAGGTTGTTGGGTTTGATGTTATTGTTTTCTCACAACACTCTTTTCATCCTGTCCTGGACATACCTTTGTCTGTGCCATTATTCAGAGAATTTGGCATACAATATAGATGTGAGGCATATGCAATAACGCAATCTGGAGTGAGAGCCATAACAATTCTTAGATCACGAGACATGTAATCACCAGTTTTGTATCGTATGTGAATAGTTTGGAATGTGCATTCATTAATTTAACCTATCTTTTGAAAAAAATCTGGGGCAGTTGAAAAGATTTGGATTATTAATAAAATGTGCATAATTTTTACTCCTAAAATTGTTTTGTATTTTACACATGTTTAGAATGTAGATACAAGTAATTATTTCTGGTAGAAATGTTGTTTGCTGCATAGGAAAAAGCAATTTAAACATCTTCAAGTATGAATTTGAATATTTGCCAGACAGTAGATTTATATGCCAAACATTTTCACAGAATATTCTCACTGGAATATTGTCTTTCAGAAAATAATTGAATTTAGCTTTTGTTATCAGTGTGTGTGAGAAGTAAGCCTTAACTGCCAGCCCACAGTGTTAAGTCATATTTTAGTCACATAGCCTGCATTCTAGTTTCTTCGTCGTCCTTGATATAGTATATACTTGAACAGGGGAGAGAGCACGGTTCTGTGCATATCCTACTCAGAAGTGCAATCCACTGAATTCAATGGCACTTATTCCCAAGCAAGTGTGTATGGTATTGCAGGCTTGATGTAGCCCATTTACTTTCACCTAGGAATAGACATACAGTAGAAGCAGAACTTGGAGACATTCTTTTTCAGACTACACCTTCCAGAAGCCCACAGCCAGCGAGATCAGTGTCATACAAGTTTTTGGAGGCTACAGTCCAAAAAACAACTTTTCTGAGAGGAAGTAGGATAGCATGCACAGAACGATACAGGCTGACAAATATTTTATTTTGTGAAGACACCCTGTGAAAAAGATTTTTTTGTTAAAATGCCCAGTAACTTCACTAGGCATTTACAAGTCTGACTTTACATGTGCCCTTAAAGTGTCATGGAAGGCATCATATACAGAAAGAACAGATTTAAGGCAGTATACATCTTTTGTTGATTTCAATGGCCTTTCAGTTTGTTCTAAGTAGGTAGAATGAATTCATGCAGATATGGACTCTACTGCACTTCCCCCCAACCACAGGCAATCATTATTGAAAGGATAGTCACCTCCTTGTCTATCCAGATATTTTCAGCTACAGTCTTACCATGGCCTTCTTGGGTGAGACTCACAGAGTATAGGCAAAAATGTCTAGAGGGTCAAAGATTATCTTTTGTTACATTAATGTGTAGAATCATAGAATCGTAGAGTTGGAAGAGACCACAAAGGCCATCCAGTCCAATCCCCTGCCATGCAGGAACTCTCAGTCAAAGCACCCCTGACAGATGGCTATCCAGCCTCTGCTTAAAGACCTTCAAGGAAGGAGACTCCACTACACTCCAAGGAACAGTGTTCCACTGTTGAACAGCCCCTACTGTCAGGAAGTTCCTCCTAATGTTGAGGTGGAATCTCTTTTCCTGTAGCTTGCATGCATTGTTCCAGGTCCTATTCTCTGGAACAGCAGAAAACAAGCTTGTTCCCTCCTCAATACGGTATCCCTTCAAGTATTTAAACAGGGCTATAATATCACCTCTTAACCTTCTCTTCTCCAGACTAAACATCCCCAGCTCCTTAAGTCGTTCCTCATAGGACATGGTTTCTAGACCTTTCACCATTTTACTTGCCCTCCTTTGGACACGTTCCAGTTTTTCAAC